>NC_029773.3:5950585-5952494 GCF_000817695.3 Arachis duranensis | reverse complement strand
ATGCAAAGTGTTGGATTGTGTTCTAGGTTCCAATCCAAACCTAAGGAGTCACATCTTTCTGCAGTTAAAAGGATCATTAGATATGTTCATGGCACATCCAACTTTGGTCTTTGGTATCCTAAGACTAATAATTTTTCTGCAGTTGGTTATTGTGATGCAGACTTTGCTGGTGACAGAGTTGATAGAAGGAGCACTTCTGGTTTATGTTGCTTCCTTGGAAAGTCCTTAAATGTTTGGTCAAGCAAGAAGCAACCAACAGTGGCATTATCCACTGCGGAGGCTGAGTATATAGCTGCTTCTTCTTGTTGTTCTCAGCTTTTATGGTTAAAAACTCAGCTTGTTGATTACAAATTAAATGCTGAAAATATTCCTTTAATGTGTGATAATATGAGTGCCATCAATATTTCTAAAAATCCAGTTTTGCACTCTAGGACCAAACACATTGAAGTAAAATTTCACTCTATAAGAGAACATGTCCAAAAGGGGGATATTTGCATTCAATTTGTTAAATCAGAAGAACAATTAGCAGATATTTTCACAAAACCATTGGCTGAGGATAGATTTTGCATGCTTAGGACGTGTCTAGGAATTTTGAGTTATGATTCCTTGTTTGAAAAACACTGATGTATTTGCTGGAGCTTTTTGTCTCATAAACAGGCATGAGACAATTCTGGGCAAGTGATGAACATTTCCATCTAGTCAGTATGATCTGGGCTTGTTTCAAGTAAAATTCAATCTGGGGCCAACCTCATTATTCAGATCAAGAGTGGTCCAAGTGTGTTTCATTGATTTCATACCACCTCAAGGCCCAATTGTGAATGTTACAATCCTGTTTGTTTTTTTTGTGTTTCATAAAAGGCTTTCACTAAATGTTTTGTGGCCCAAAAGGTTTTCAAGTAAATTTAATTTTGGCCGAAAAAGGGTTTCAGGTTAAATTTGTTGTTTTCAAATTTTAAAATCAAATAAAATCTTTCTTTTATGAGGTCATGTCTTGTCAAGTCTTTTCAAATGGTGATGCAGTTGCATGGTTTTAGAAACTTGCTTTTGGGTACGGTTACCAACACTCCCTCTCTTCCCTCCATAACTTCTCCTCAACCCTTCGGTTTCTTCCCTCTCACACCACTATGAGGAAGAAAGTCATTGCAAAAAGGGCTCCTCGTGAAAAGATATACAAACTGCCCACAAAACCTTCCACTCGCTCTCAAGACCGAACCTTTACCCCTTCTCCTTCTCCTCCAACCTCTCCTCCTCGGTGTGACCCCATGGCTCGAACGAAGACTACTCCAAGGTATCCTGCCCCTGCCAAACCTACTCCACCACCAAAGGCAACGCCTTCCAAACCTGCCTCCTCAAAACCTGGCTCTTCAAAGCCACCCTCATCCAAAGGGAAGCGTCTGGCGACGGAGGAACCTGTTCCCGAGCCACAACAACCCAGGGCAAGGTCAGTACCTGTGTGTTCACAGAGAGGTAAAGCTCGAGTTCCTCTCTCATCTGTTAGAGAACCTGAAGTTGATCCTTTTGCTCACAAATCACACTATATGACTTCTCACTCTGATTTTAACCCCCATCGTTTCAAATCTGCCATGAACCACGATTTCTATGATGGAGTTATTAAGTATCGTACTCTATGTCCATCTTTTCTGGCTGACTTACCTGATTTGAAAAAGAAAGGTTTTTCTCTTGTTGCAAACTTGGAATTTTTAGACTGGAATCACCTTTTTGACATCAAAAAACCTGTATATCCTCAGTTGGTCAAAGAATTTTATGCGAACATGACTTATCATGAAGGAAGTGTGCATTCTTATGTTAAGGGCAGAGACATCTTTTTAAATAATGAAACTGTCAGTGATGCATTGAAGTATACTGATGTTGGGCCTTGTGCTTACACTTCGGTTAAGTGGGATGAAGG
>NC_029773.3:5947464-5949864 GCF_000817695.3 Arachis duranensis | reverse complement strand
TACTATCTAACCTTTCCTTGCAGGGTTTGAATTGATGTTTTTGGGTTGTCCACCCTTGATGACAAAAGGGGGAGTAAGGATAGGATAGTATTTTTTGGTATTTTTTGGTAATTTTGATGTTGATGCAGCTGCTAGTAGTTCATTCGAATCCTTGTGCTGCTAACATACAATTAATGATAGGATGATTATGTGATGTTGCTCATTTGATAACCCTTGTACAAGATATATTGTACATAACTCTTTATCGTGCTTTCTTTAAGAACAATGTGAAACAGGGATAAAGAGGAAAGCATAAATTCAAGGGGAGCTACTATTGAAAAGGATAGGGGGAGCAACATAAAATCAAAGGGAGTTTTCTAAACCTAACTCAAACTTATTTCCTTTTGATTATTGCTTAAATTATGTTTGTCATCAAGGGGGAGATTGTTGAGTTAAGAAATTAACTAAATTAATTAATGATGACAAATATTATTTTTGAGCAAAATAAATAATTAGTGTTGATTAATTATATCTAACTTATTAACTAATTGTTTATTGTTGCAGGCCAAATGTTAATAGCCCAAAAGGTATAAAGACAATGCAGCAAGGCTAATGGGTAAAGTCCAAACAAAAGCAAAGGATAAAAGCCAAAGAAATCAGATGGGCCAAACGGGTTACATGATCCAAGCCCGAACTGGTTTCAGAATTGAAATTCCCTCTCTCTTGCTTAACTAAAAGCAACGCTCTTCTTCCTTCTAATCAAGTCACATCAAGATTTCAGAAAAAGCAAGAAAGAGAAAGAGAAGAAAAGCTTCTTCCATAAGCCATTAACCAAAGAAGCAAGAGAGAGAGAGTTGAAGCTTGAAGCACAGAAGCTAAAATAGAAATCCCAAGCTAAATCAAGCTTAAGAAAGGTAAACCATATCATCTTGCATGAATCAGATCTTCATCCTTTCTTCCCTACTCTCTGCTCTATCCGAAAATGGCTGTGAAGGGAAAGTTGCACTCTGCCCTATTCTGCTGTGTATCTACGGTCTTATTCAAGACTTAGGGACCAAGTTGGTATTCAAGGGTTCAGATTTGGTTGACCATTGGAAAACAAGTTCAGTTACATATTCATGGCTTTCGGTCAAGTTGGAAAAGTCAGAAGGAAAGGTTCCAATTTGATGATTGAAAAGAAAAAGTGAATCTGTGGTTGGTGAAGCTCAAGGCTCAAGGTGTTGACCTTGGATGAAGAACCAAGGAAAGTGCAAGGAGATAAAAGAAGAGCTTGCTGTTCATTCAAGGTAAGGAGAGATAACCAGTGAACTTGAGGTGTTTGTTCTGAGAGAGCTCTTTGAAGAAGTTCAACTAACTGGACAGTGTAACCTACTCAAAGGTGCATTCCGCCAGTATGAAGAACTAAATCAGAGGCTTGCTAATCTGGTTTTTCACATAGCACAGAGGCTGTTGGTGAAGTCAATCTCCTTCATGTTTTTCTGATTGTAATGTACTTTTCTAAGCTTATCTTTCTGTAATTTCTTGAGAGAAAAGGCAAAGTGAGAAAGTTTAAGAAAAAGCCATGAGTAAAAAGGTTGAGAGATACACTTGAGAGAAAAGCCTAGAGTTATTTTCAGATTTCTTTAGGTTGGTTAAGTGTCTTGTATCTTGTACTTGTTTGGTATCCCTTTCTTAGTTGGGTTAGCACTAAGAGAAGATAGTTAGGTGTTAGCATAGCCAATGTCAAGTTAGGTTAGAACTTGAGTGTGAAATTGGTGTATGTAATACTGTTAACTATAGTGAAATTCTTCCATATTTGTGGAGGAGACTGGATGTAGGTTGCATAGCACAAAGCAACCGAACCAGGATATATGCTGGTGTTAGCTTTTTCTTCTCTGTCATGTTCTGTTTTCTGTTATTCATGAGACAAAAATAAATTGTCTCATAAATTTCCGCTGCTCAGTTCAAACAGAATCAGATTTGTGGCATTGCCAAAAAAAAAAGGGTCAAAACAGCAAATGAAAAGGAAGGCATAGATTCAACCCCCCTTCTCTAAGCCTACCACAACCTTCAATAATTTATCAAATTACTCTAACATTACTAATTTAGAGTTTAAGATTCAAGGTTTATAAGATATTTATTTGTGTGTAATATGAGACTTCTTCTTCTTCTTCGTATTATCTTCTTGAATTCTTTTATGTGTACTCTCTGTACTCTTTATATACTCTCTATCTGTACTAACTTTTATAGTATCTTACTATAATTAATACTCTGTATAATTAATAATTTTTCGTAATATATTACTATAGTTAATAAAACTAATTTAACAAAATTGTTAATTTTTCATATCATATTAATATAATTAATAAAATTATTTTAAAAATTTACTAATTTCTCAAATCATATTTCTTTAATTAATAAAATTACTAAAAAATAACTAAT
>NC_029773.3:5946513-5947317 GCF_000817695.3 Arachis duranensis | reverse complement strand
ATATTACTCTTATCTTATATATACAAATATCACTCTTATTTTATTTTTATTTTTTATCTTTCTTTGATTAGATTTTCTTAATAAAACAAAACAATTTTTAGAAAATATTAAAAATATTTTAGTTGATAAAATTAAAATATTATATAGATATTTATAAAAATTTTCAAATATTAGTTTGACTATAACAAAATATATTTGGAAGTTTCGAATTGGGAGCTCGAGATTTGGGTTTTGGGGTTTTGGAATTGGAGTTTGACGTTAAAATTTTTATTAAATTTTTTTTCAATCTCTTAAGTGAGTATGAAAAAATTATGTCATTTGAGGCCTAGTTTATTGATATTTTTTTTTTACTTTTTTATTTTTATAAACTAAATAAAATACAAATATTCTCTAGTTAAAAATAGACAAAGTTCATATGTAAAATAATATGAATATGATTATTTGTATTGGTTTTGCACATGCATTTCAAATTTTAAATTATTATTTTTTAATTTAAAAATTTTATATTGTTATTTTTTTAAAATTTTATATCGTTATTTTAATTTATATTTTATATAATTAATAAATTTTCATGACATATTATTGTAATTAATAAAATTAATTTAACGTAATAATTAATTTCTCATATTATATTAGTATAATTAATAAGATTATTTTAAAAAAACTTTTAATTTCTAAGATTATATTACTATAATTAATAAAATTACCATAAAAATAACTAATTTTCTAAATCATCTAAAAAAGTACTAATTTCACATGACATCTTATTATAATTAATAAAATTATTCTTCATATCATTTAACT
>NC_029773.3:5890029-5944210 GCF_000817695.3 Arachis duranensis | reverse complement strand
ATATATATATATATATATATGATCCTAACAAAGTATAAACATTTAGTTTTATTTTTTTTAAAAATATATACACAAATATATATCTACTTTAATTGTTAGTTTATTAGAACCAACGTAAGAATGACGATATTTTAATGTTACCTCAGAATGTTTTACATCTAAATAATTAATACTATTTTTTTTCAAAGATAAAAATTTCATTGAGTGAAACTTAAAACTTTGAGTTTACAGTGGACTCCACACAAAAATAAAAATAAAATATTCCATAATTTGATATGATATCACTTAAAAGAAAAAGTTTAAAAAAATGAAAGAAAATAAACTTAACGAGAGAGATTAGCGTGGTCTTCAAGAAACTTTATCTTTATTCTCTTTTTGGTGCTTGAAAATTATTTTTTTTAACTTAATTGCTATCTCTAAAATCTGCTGATGGCCAATTCTATTTCCATAAATAAATAAATATATAAAATGTGTATTTATACAAAAGAAAAATAAATAATATATATGTATTCTCATATATATGAAAATGACAAAGCTTCTAATTTTATTTGCATGAACTTACATCCTAAGTATATAAAATTCTACATAATTAGAATAACTTTTTTAAGGCAACCCATGAAAATTAATTTTTAGTTTTGCCTATCTATAGCTTTGTTTTTCCTTCAATAAAGTAAAAATCTAAATTTGTTAGATTGTTTAAATTAAAATTTATTACACTTTTTATAAATTGATATATATTATTATTTCTCCATAAATCGAATAATCTGTCACCATTTACAAGATAAAATTTGCAAACATAAAAACTTAAGAGAAGTTTAAATTTAATTATGTTAGACAAATACAACTTTCTTGAGGTAAAACTACAGAAGATATTTCACACTTAAAAAGCCTGTTCAGTATTTATGATGAAACACTAAAACTGCAGGTTTGAAAATGAGATTCACCGTAATACCCTCGACTTAATTCTCACCTAATTCTCACCGCTTTTACTAGAATTTAAATCTTCTAAAATTTGAATTTCACTTTAGAGAGTAAAGTATTCATCGTGATACCCTCGACTTAATTTTAACCGCTTTTACTAGAATTTGGATCTTTTAAAATTTGAATTTCACTTTAGAAAGTAAAATGTAATCTCTCACCATTGATTTTATAAGTAGAACCAAGAATAAATATGAAAGAGAAAGAGTAAAAAATTACACTTTATTCTCTAAAGTAAAATTCAAATTTTAAAAGATCCAAATCCCTTTTACTAATATCTACTTTCCAGTAGGTCAAATGCATATTTATGAGTTCAAAATTCATGATTAATTCATTCTGCTCACTCATTCAAATAAATAATTTTAGTAATAATATAACATAACTTAATATAATAATACACTTAGAAATAATCTTTTGATAAATAACAGAGTAAAAAACGCTCAAGAAAAAAAGGTCTAAACAGCTCCACTATTTTAGAAAATATTATTCTAACTAAATTGGCAAAAAAATTAAAAAATACAGAAAAGGTAAAAAAAAGATAAGATATAAAAAACAATTGAAGGCCCTGATAAAATAAAAAACAGAAACAAATTATAATTGAACATGGAAGTATTGGCATCACAGGATATATCTCTCTGTGAATAAGCTAAGCACATCAAATCTAAAATCTATCATAAACCACAGCATAATTTGACTATAAAATCAAAGTATAATAGACACAAAGTTTGAGAGTTCAAAAGCTTAACACAATGACATTTGGAGTGTCTCAGTACATCAGGTTTTTAAACTAAAAGAAGACTGTATTTAGGTATTCAATCCTTGTATTTTAGACCAACCCTCCTCTCCAATAATCTTGCGTGCCTCAAGGGGTGGGATGCTCAGGACCTAGAAAAATCAAACAAAAACAAGATGTGCTATTCAAATGAATCTTTCACTGCATCCTATCAGATAAAAGTATGACAAAAATAGATCTATAGCAAAAATCAGAATAAGGAAAATAGTTAACTAGCTGAAGTGATATATATTTCAATATCATACATCCATTAAGATAACATTCTTAGAGTAATTAGACTGTCTTACAGAGCAATAAGTCAAAGCTAAGTGTTGAGCCCCTAAGAAATAAAATTACTACTATGTAAACATATTTTATTCGAATTTTGTAGTCCTTATAAGACTTAAGGATCTGAGTTTAGGAGCATTGACATCCATTAATTTTCTTATCTAGTTAACTAAAGATCATGCAACTAATAAATATTTTCTCTAAAATCATGGAGGATGAACATAAGCAATAATATCTCATAGGAACATGATTACGTGTGAGATAGTTATTTACAAAAAAAACAAATCTAAATAAAGCAATATAAATTTGTATACCTCTTATTCTAAATTCCTTTAGTTTCTGCAAGAGCATATATTAGATTAAATTGTTAAGAATTAACAGATGAAATATACTGACATCTATTACGCATGTGGATAGGTGTTCTCATTCATTTTTCATAAGCATACTCATCCAATAACTGGTGCATAAAAACAATGCACATGATTGACTTGTTATACACAAAATAAAAGGTTTAATAGAATACCATCTTAATCCAATGAATTTTAGTCCAATTAAAGTGTGGTTGTAAAATGAACAATAACACTAATAGAAGTTGAAATATGGGTATGGAGAACATGTAATTAAAAATGTATTTGAACAATTTTACCTTTATTGCCATCTAGCAAAGCTCAAAACTCTTGATGAATTCTTCACAATTTGGGATCAATGTTTTCACCAAAAACTCTACTGGAACACGAGAAGTGTCAAAACTGAGACAATCTAACATGCTCAACATTGAAGATCCCGTGGCCTCCGCATTATGTTGCCGGAAATAGTCAAGCAGCTAGGTCTGGTCCTGCCAGCCATATTGATTAAAATACCTTTAAAGTATCAATGTTTGTTCCTTGGCCCAATCTTCTTTAGATAATTCAGATCCAAATTCTACGGCTTTCTTTAATATGTAGATGATATTGGCCATCGTGAACACTCCCTAGAGCTCATAAACATACGCCTTTTTGAAGCTGGATTCCAAAAAGGCTTCAAGTTTTTTGATATTCCAATCTATATAGTTGGAAATCAGTCTTGTATTCAGAATTTCAACTTCGCCATTGGGGTATGCTCGGAGGAGTGGTTCCAAGTTGCTTACATCATTAAAGTAGTATGGAAGCGATCCATTGCTCGAACAATGATTGAATGAACCTCACATGAATAAGAGATTCCGATTTCGAAAGGCACCTCGTCCTCCCTAAAATAATAATTCCTGGTTGTCCCTCCTAATTTTCTTTCCAGCGCCACCATGTCGGCCTTCATAGAGACATCATCTGGAAACAGTGACCACACATAACAAGAAATTCTTGTATTGTTTTAAAAATTAAAACACCTCAGAAAAATTCATCAATGCAACATCTCATCTTGAACAATACATACCAATTCTTTCTTGGTAGCCGAGCATAATTCCATAAAACACTGACGAGACAAAAAGAAAGGTGCCAAAAATTCTATGATAAAACACCTATTCATTGGGAATGAGTATGTTGAATACGATTCTGAAGTGTTTAATACACTTCTCGATCGTACTCATTATAGTAGCAGATTTGTCGGGTCTTAACTCCGATTTGCAAAACTTCAAAAACTCTCTCCGATTTCTTGCGTACATTTCAATCTGGCTTATGGATGTCATGCCATCTTTTGGTAAAGTAGGAAATTCTCAAAAGCGAGGATTTGACTTTCCGTCGTTAGCATAATATCCATAAGCCAGATTGAGGTGTAAGCAAGAAATCGGAGAGAGTTCTTGAAGTTGTACAAATCGGAGTTAAGATCGACAGATCTGCTACCCGATGACTACCATAGAGAAGTGTATTAAAAACTTTAGCATCATATTCAACATACTCATTTCCAATGAGCGGGTATTCTATCATGGAATCTTCGGTACCTCTCCTTTCGTCAGGCATTGTTTTATTGTTTTATGGAATTCTACAGCTGTCAAAAAAGTGGTATGTACTGTTCAAGATGATATATCTGCATTGATGAATTTCTCTGAGATTTTTTAATTTTTTAAACAATACATGAATTCTTTTATGTGGCAGTCACCGTTTCCGGATGATGTCTCCATGAAGACCGACATGGTGGAGCTGGAAAAAAAATTAGGAGGGGCAATTAAGAATTATTAGTTTAAGGAAGACGAGGTGCCTTTCGAAATCGGAATCTCTTATTCATGTGAGGTTCATTCAATCATTGTTCGAGCAATGAATCGCTTCCATACTACTTTAATGATGTAGGCAACTTGGAACCACTCCTCCGAGCATACCCCAATGGCGAAGTTGAAATTCTGAATACAAGACTGGTTTCCAACTATATAGATTGGAACATCAAAAAACTTGAAGCCTCTTTGGAATCCAGCTTCAAAAAAGCGTATGTTTATGAGCTACAGGGAGTGTCCACGATGGCTAATATCATCTACATATTAAAGAAAGCCGTAGAATTTGAATTTGAATTATCTAAAGAAGATTGGGCCAAGGAACAAACATTAATACTTCAAAGGTGTTTTAATCAATATGGCTGACAGGACCAGACTGAACTACTTGACTATTTAATGACGTAGACAACTTGGAACCACTCCTCCTACATTCCCAATGTCAAAGTTAAAATTCTGAATACAAGACAAGTTCTGGTCTCCAACTATATAGATTGGAACATAAAAAAACTTGAACCCTCTTTGGTGATGTTCTTAATAGATGGTTTCTTACACGTCAGCATGTTCTTCGGAGCAAAGAGTGACCTCCCAAGAAACCAAACCACCATCTGACAAAAAGAACTTCATAAGTTCTTAAACAAATTGGTAGTTCTTCTGGAGTGACAAGACAAAATTCATCACCACAAATCCAGTGGTAAAATATCACCGTTTCCTCTTTGTCTTTGTTCTTGTTCTTCTCTTCTTGAAGAGTAGGTGTAGAAAAATATCACCAACAAGGAGACGAACTCACCACAGGCTTTGAATTGACGCTTATAGTATATTAATTTCACTATAAATTTTTAATCCAAAAAGTATCCATTTGAAGGGGAAAAAAAAGGGTAAGTAGTATTCTTAAACTAAATTAAAAATAGTATCTATTAATAATTACTGATTTAGAAATATCAAAAATATTTTATATGAATTAAAAAGTATTTAGAAAAATAATTTTCTAGTATCAATGAAATATTAAGATTTTATTATAAAATTCTTATATTGTGTTTTACATCTGACGAAAATTTAAAATTAGTGAATTTGACTTATCATGTCAATAGAACTATTATTTGCTTAATGAATACACGGGTCAATGCGAGAAGAGAAAATTTTGAACCAAAGAGAGTATTGAGAGGGCCATAGATATTGAAGGGAAAAAAACTTATTTGGTGTTTTCATTCGTGACTAATTATAGATATGCATAATTTCACATCATAAATTATTCAAGCAGAAAATACATGAATATTAAGCCTTGTTATTTTTGTCATACTTCACAGTAAAATATTGCCAAGCCGATCAGATTTACCTCTAGAAGTCCCAGTTTGGGATTCTTGAACAACAATGTCTTGTGCTTGTGGATTACTTTGTGATTGTTCCATCTGTAAAATACAACAAAAAAAAATATATGATCATGAACAATTACTAAACCAGCAAAAATCAATAACCTCAGCAAACAATTACTAAAGCAGCAAACAATCACTAGCCTATTGCATTATTTAATTGGTTATGTTGGGATAAAAATGTACAACTACAAGAAGAAAACAAGAAAACTTGTCAATGTTAATTGCATACAAGCTTCTGTCCTGTCAGTAGATTTTGGTGACGGTCAATACAAAATGGAGCCTCACCTTAAATCTAAGAACTCCATAATCTTTATTCACCTTTCTTCACTTAGAATAATACAGTAGCCGCTATAATCAAATAGCATTAGAGTATTCTTTTTTAAGTTAAAACATTCAGCCGATAACTAGAGAATTCTCAATTAAATCAAAGGCTGCACAGTTTTCTTGTGTGAACAGAAAAAATTAAGCACCAGCCATAATACCAGAAACAAAATTGAACTCGGCACAAACTAATAACATGTTAAAGTTATAGGTTTCAGCATTTTAAGTTCATACGTTATCACTTTCAAACTAATGTTATGCAGTAAATCATGAACAGAAAATCAGAAATAACAAATAAATGATAAATCAATAACCCCAGCAAACAATTCCTAAACCAGCAAACAATAACCTCAGAAAATCCAGTTAATCAGCAAATCAATTATTAACAAATAACATGTATTATCAAAATCAAGTATTAAAGGCCTAAACACTAAACCAGCAAGCAGACGCCGAGAATATGGCTAATCAGTGCTTACCGGTTAACACAGAGAAGGCGAGGTCGACGAGGAGGAAAAGTCATCCGATCCAATTTTATATTTATTTTCGGTTCGGTTTGGTTCGGTTTTTTTATCAACACCAACCAAACCAAACCAATCGAAATCGGTTTGGTTCGGTTCGGTGTTTCGGTTTTTCAAATAATTCAAAAAAATATCCCGATCTAATTTCTATCCATACCCTAAAATCAAATACCAGAGCAGAACCCAAACCAAGAACAAATAATAAAAAACCAAAATAACAGATGATCAGTAATCACAACCAAAGTAATCAGATCCAGAATCCTAAGCAAAACTCAAAACAGAACATACAATCAAAATAAAGAAGTAATCAGATCCAAAATCCTAAGCAAAACTCAGAACAGAACATACAATCAAAATAAAGAAGTAATCAGATCCAAAACCCTAAACAAAACTCACAACCAAGAACAAATAATCAGTAATCAAAGCTAAAATCAAAATAACAAATCAGAACGGATACAAGTATCAGATCAGAATCCAAAAACGAAACAACAACAAATAGTCAGATCCAACAAATTTAGAAGTGTGATTCAGAGAAGCGAAGAGCCAGCGAACTATTATTGAAGACGACGGTGTGGAGGACGACGCTGGGAGGACAACGGGAGGAAGACGATGGGAGCAGATGGCGGCTTCTGTGCATGGAGGAAGGGCGGCGCCGAGAGGGAATCGCGATGAGGAAGAGAAGGAGAGAAAGGGCCGCGCCGAGAAGAGGGAAGCACGAAGAGGAAGGCCACCGCCAGGGTGCTGTCCGGCGACGTCAAGGGATTAGAGGACGACGGCGTGTGAGGGTGGGATGTGGAAGTGGAAAAAGAGAGTGGAGAGTGGGGAAGAGGAGAGATTTAGGGTTCTGAGCGGCACTGTATCTGATGGAAGGGGGTGGGGTTTGGTTTTTATATAGGGTTTTTTAGTAAACCGGTTCGGTTCGGTTCGGTTTGGTTAGGGTTTTTCAAATTAAAACCGAAAACCGAACCGAATCGCAAAAAAACTGCAAAATATCATTTTTCGGTTTTTTTCGGTTTTCGGTTTGTTCGGTTATCAATTTTTTCGGCTCGGTTGGTCGGTTTTGTTCAGATTGGATCGGTTTTGAACACCCCTAAAAATATGTATTTCAAATTTTAATTTTAAGTTTTTGACTATTTTATATTTTTTATTTATGTGAGAACGGTTTTACCGGTTGAACCAATAACTTATCAGTTGAACTAATAAATCAATAAATTAGTAACTTGACCAGTTCGATTACCGGTTCGATTTTGACAACTATGCCATTTCTCGTGTGTAACACGGGAGGAAGACGATGGGAGCAGATGGCGGCTTCTGTGCATGGAGGAGACGGCAGCTTCCGTGCGTGGAGGAAGGGCGGCTTCTGTGCATGGAGGAAGGGCGGCGCCGAGAGGGAATCGCGATGAGGAAGAGAAGGAGAGAAAGGGCCGCGCCGAGAAGAGGGAAGCACGAAGAGGAAGGCCACCGCCAGGGTGCTGTCCGGCGACGTCAAGGGATTAGAGGACGACGGCGTGTGAGGGTGGGATGTGGAAGTGGAAAAAGAGAGTGGAGAGTGGGGAAGAGGAGAGATTTAGGGTTCTGAGCGGCGCTGTATCTGATGGAAGGGGGTGGGGTTTGGTTTTTATATAGGGTTTTTTAGTAAACCGGTTCGGTTCGGTTCGGTTTGGTTAGGGTTTTTCAAATTAAAACCGAAAACCGAACCGAATCGCAAAAAAACTGCAAAATATCATTTTTCGGAACCTTCACTAGTATATATATCCACAAAATATAAAAATAAATTTAAAATTAATAATCGATATAATATATAAATAAAGAAAAGTTTTATAGTGCTGATGAAACTAAAATTTATCTTTACTTAATAAAATAAGGTGTCATTTTTTGGTAGCGTTTGTTTTTAAAGATAGAACAGAAAATGACACTGAGATAGAAACAATAGAACGGAGACATTAAAAAATTATTGTTTATGAATTATGTTTGGATATGATGTACAAGATACTAATATAATGTCCAGTATTATATTTGTATACACATAAACGAGACTAAAATATTATATAAAATGACTAAAATAGCCATATAATTCTAAATTTTTTTGTATAAAGTACAAATTAATTTAATAAAAAATAAGAGTAAAATTTGAAAAAAATATTTGAAGGGACAAAAAATTTTAATAAAAAATTATATAATAATATTTATATTAAAATAAAATTTATAAATATAATTATTTTTTTTAAATTTATTATTAATATGTAAGAATACATATGGTTAATATTAACAAAAAAAATTTGAGTTTGATTAATAAAAATTTTTATTTAGGTTAATAAGCCAAATTAATTTTTACATGAAATAAATTAGCTTTTGCATATAAAAATCTATTTTTATTTAGAAAATAAATTTTTCTTTTTATCTAAAAAATAATTTTTCTTTTCAAAAAACTTTTTTTAAAAAATTATATAAAATAAATTGCAACTTATAAATTATTTTTTAGTATTTTGAAAGATCAATTTTATCTTTGATAATATTTTTCTTTCAAAAATTTGAAGATTAATTATTTTTATTATTATTTTTATTACAAATCAAATAATATAATATAATGTTAAAATGATATTGAAGCAAGAACGATAGAATGAATGAATTATCCAACCCAATAAAAAAATTTATAAAAAGAGAAGAGTACCTGAAAAAATCTGAGAATAATGCAAATTAGGAAAAATAAAAAGGGGTAATAATAGAATAATAAAAAATATCTATGAATAAAAAAATTCATAAAAAAAGTTCGTGTCTCTCTTTCAAATTTCGTGTCTATTATTGTCTTTCGTAAAAGAGTAGACACAAAATCATAAAAAACTGTGTCTCAGAGATAATGTGTTGAGTATCCATATTTCTGTTTCCAAATATTTTTTAAAAATACACTATCCATATCCCTGTCCTGTCTCAAAAAATAAATACTATCTTTATGTTACGCTCCCAATAAAATTATCACAATTAATTCTAATATAAATATAACAGTAATATTAGAAAAACAAAAAATAAGAATTAAAATTTATTTTATTTAATATTTATTAATTATTATAATAATTAATAAATACTAAATAAGACAAGACTTAAGACTTCACTGATTTTGATTAAATTTATTTAGTTACCAAATATTTGGGCAAACCTACCCTTTTTGTCCCTCGATGTACTTAGCCGTAAACTTAAAACTAGTCATAAACACACTAATATTGGTTAAAAAAAAATGTATTTTATAATGCTTTATATTATAAAATCCAAAGAAAAAAAGTTTATGGCCAAGAAATTTCCCTGATCATGTCATAAACTCATTATACTTAACCTTAAACAATAATGTCCAAAAAAAAACCTTAAACAGAAATGTTGCCTTAAAAAATTAAATTAGAAGTTACATTAAATATATCGAAGGATATATCTTGTTATAGCTTAGGGAAATATATACATACACACATATGCATCATGATTTGATATACCACTATCATTTTTATTAATTGTGTTTGGAAGAAGTTAGACAATCTAAAATCTTTTCCTTCATATAACGCGCACAAAAAAAATAAATAAATAAAAAATTCAGTGGCTGTGGCTCATTAGTATACTTATGTCGATGTTGATTTTTTTGGGTGACTTTTGATTATTTCTCTTAGTACATACTCTTAAATAAAATTTACATTGATTACCAAAAAAAAATTTACATTTTTGATATAAAATTGTCAAAGTTTCTTAATTTAAAATATAAAAAATGGATTTTCGGATAATATTTTTATCCATTTATAAAATAATTTTGACATAATAATTAGTTAAGTTTAGAATCAAATCGATTTGATATTATTAGAGAATATTACAGATTTAATGTTAACAAGACAAATAAGATTGATTTGTATAATAACTATCTAGACTAATTATTTATAATTTTAAAGATGAAATTACTTATATGTGTTCTCTCAAAAGAAACTATTTTGACTATAAATCCGGTAATTATATTAAATTACATCACTGTCTTTTGAAAAATGATAAAACAAAAATATCGACTAAAAATAAAAGGCCAAAATTATAAAAACAATTGCATAACGATAACCTAGCTACTATATACATCTCTCTTAATATTAATAGATACTCACACTTGGATACCTAATAAGTGGTGCTTCTAATAGTGGCCTTTAGTGTATTGTGGTATGTGGAGTTTAAGATTGTTCATAATTTATTAAAAATCACAAAACATGAGAAAGTTTTATTTTGTTTTCTTATGTGTTTTTTTTATAGAATTTAAAAGTTTGATATTTAATTAATAACAAAAGTTTAAATAATTAATATTTAATTTAAAATATAAAATGAATAAATTTTAAATATTATAAAAGAAAAATTCAACATCAAGCAATAGACACTAAAAATTTGATTTTTCTTTTTTCATTATTTGGTCTTGCATTCCTGAAAAGGTTAACACAATCTTTAGATAGTCAAGAATACTTTAAATGTTTTTTTTTTGGACAATAAGTAATCATTAATTACGAATATTCTATTAAAATAATTATTTTCAGGATAAGCAATTAAAAATGTATTTTTTTCCTTGTAGTGATGTAGTGGAAACATTAAATTTCAAAGAGAGTGTTATATATGTAAAATTGCTTTAGAATGTTATCTAAAAGTGGTCTCTATTTTTGAAATAGTTTTGATGTTTAAAAAATTAAACTAGGAATCGAAAGAAAGAAGTTTATGTTTGATTCTGGTATAAGTGTAATGGATAAAGTAAATAAGTTTAAGCTAAATACAAAATACCTTGGCATTCCAAGCCTTCAGTCTTGATAAGATTCCAAAAACTTCTCCAAGTCAGTCTTGAGACAGAGTCTTTTTTCATCGATCGAGCTGAAGACAAGAACTTCACCAGCCTTTTTTGTTGTAACTTTTCGAATTGCCTCCTAACTTCACCAGAATGCAAAATGTGGTCTTATGTAATTGTAAACAACAATGAAATTTCTTCTTTTAATCTTTGGTGGATTTGACATTCAAGGAATAACGAGATCTTTTATTCCACGAGCCTTGGACCACGAATAAGATGACTGGTATGACTTTGTCATTGGAAAAGGAGTTCCGAAATATTTTTGAGTTGCAACAAGTATCTATCCCCTCCACCATTAGTGGCTCTTGAATTTTTTCTTTGGTGGGTACTTTTAAGATTAATTACGATGCTAGCTATCCTGATAATGGTGCTCGGGTTGGTTTTGCCTGTGTTTACAGATTGGAAGGGAATGTGGCAAGGCTGTTTGGGAATAATTGAGAGTCATAGTATTCTGCAAGGAGAGTTGTTTACTATTTGGAGAGGCTTTCTTTTAAATTGGGACTCGGGGCAAAGAGATGTTATTTGTGAGACAAACTGTGTGGAGGCCGTATTATTGAATTTACAGGATTACTCTGGTTTTATTGATCCTCTGGTGTTGAAAATTCGAGATATCATGTCTTGAAAATGGCGTGCTAATCTACAGCGGATCTTGAGAGATGCAAACACAGTAGCAAATATCATGGCAAAGACGACAATAAGGACCCTTTCTCCCCAAGTGGAGCTTCTGTTGCCTTGGAAGGAGTTTGAGAGTAGTATTCAGCAAGACTACCTTTCTTAAGTAGTTTCTTGTTTGTTTTTCCTTTCTTGATTGTTGTTTGTTTTCTTTTTAGTTACCGAAAAAAAAACAGCAATGAAATTTAGAGCATAAGGCATAAGCAACATCGACAACTAAACTAAGAAAAAAGTTTGGATAAATCTAACGATTTTTTTTTTATAAAACTAGCTCTATTTTTTGAATTTGAGATTTTTTTTCATCTGTGATGCAAAATTTGTTATTTCCAACATGTCATAAGATTCGATAGTCTTACCTTTAATTTCATCTTTCGGAAGCTGAAGTATATTTCGATGGTGTGTGTCCTGATTGCCATTCAGTAAAGCACGAAATCTCTCAAGAAACTCTTTATAATTTAGGGCTAATACGCTCTTCAAAAACTCTGGTGGATGATTATCAAATGGTGTGTGTCCTGATTGCCATTTAGAAAAGCATGGAATCTCTCAAGGAGGTCTTCATAATTTAGGGCTAATGCGCTCTTCAAAAACTTTGCTGAATGATTATCAAGTGAGTTAAGTTCGAGACCTCTTAGCATGTTCCACATTGAAGATCCCATGGCCTTTACGTTATGCTGCTTGAAAAAGTTCAGCAACTTAATATGAATTTATTGGTTATATTGTTCAAAGCACCTTTGAAGTATCAATGCTTGTTTTTTGACTCAACCATCTTCCTCAGATAATTCAAATTCAAATTTTGTTGCCTTTTTTAATATATAGATAACATTGGCCATTATGGAGACTCCTTGCAACTGATAGCGTAGGCCTTTTTGAACGTGAATTCCAAAAGAGGCCTCAAGCTAGTTGATATTCCAATCTATGTAGTGTGAAATCAGAGACCGGCATCCTTCCGAACCTGAACTTTGGGATTGGGGTATGCTTGGAGGAGTGGTTTCAACATGTCTCTATCTTTGAAAGTAGTATCAAGGCAGCTTGGATGGTAATTGGATAAGGCTCACAGGAATAAGAGTTTCCAATTTCATGAGGCAAGTCGGTGTCCCTGAAATTGTAATCCCTAGTTTTCTTTCGAGGTTGACCATGTCAGCAGTTATGGGGTTATTATTACCATCATTAGGAAACAGTGAACAAAACGTAACAATTAGGTCATGCATTGTTCAGAATGTTAGGAAAATCTCAGGCAAATTCATTAGTATAGGCATCTCATTTGGATAGAACTCATAAAATCTTGCTTGACTTGCGAGCAAAACTACATAAAAATACTATTTAGAGATGGGAGAAGATTGGCCAAAGACTTGTTGACAGAATACACGTTCGTTGGGAACTAATATCTTGGATACTATGGTGAAGTATTTAATATACTTCTTGATCGTACTCATCTGGGTTGCGGATCTGTCTAGCTTTAACTTGGATTTGCACGTCTTCAAGAACTCTTTCCAATTTCTGGCGTATATCATCACCAACCAATTGTCCATTTCAAAATGGTTGATCAATCTTATGCTATCAACTGTTAATTCTATAATTATATTATGTCAGTTTACATGTTATTTTATCTTTTGGAATATAAGATCTTTTAAGAATATAATTATAATAATTGAAATTTGTTAGAAGGTTACGATGGTTGGTTACATTTTCTATATATGATATAGTAAATTAATTGGTATATCTTATGATCTTTATGCAACTTTAGCAAAAATTAAAAAATGCTGCTGGAACTGAAACATATTTTTTAGTATGCTAGTCATTTTTGTTGAGCTTGAACATTAAAAGTGTTTCATTTAAATACAGTTTTAGCATTAGTTTTAGGCTTTTAGCCTTTTTTTTTCTTTTAATTCAAATTTTCCTAAACTTTTGAAAGGTGCAGATGATTCTGCCACAAGTTTAAATTATCGTTGCTTGATTTTGATTGCTGATTGATATAATTCTATTGCATCAGGTATCATTTGTTATATATTAATACTTCCCCATTTTATGGATGACTACAATAGATTTTTTATGTTTGTCTTTATCTTAAACTTGCTACACGTCTAGTTCCATATTCTAACCAACAATTTTACTTTATAAAAGTATCTTTCTCTCCATAAAAGATTAATTCTTTTTTTAATAGTATAACTTTTTGGGTTACTCTTGAATCTACTTTGTTACTTTTTTTATTGGTTTTGAATCTGCTTTGCAATATAGCATATGCTTTTTTTTAATTTGTTCTCAATCCGGCTTATGTGTTTGTTACATGTCTTCGGTTGCTATAAACATTAGCTAAATATATATAATTCATGCATTCATCTATTTATTTTCAGAATTATTTATTGCAATTTGAATACTACTTTATATTATTGTTGGTTCTAACTTTTTTCTTTTCCTCCTTTTAGGAAGCTACTATAGAACCTTTTGTTTAACACCCTAATTAACCTAAACTTTACCTCGCGTCGTAAAGCAAAGGTTAATCAAAGGTTACGACAGTTCTAAAGCTCATACATATAATATATAGAAGAATTAATATAATCTAGAAGCCCGATGAAGGATATAGCTCAAAAACAGGATTTAAAAAAAGTGCAAAACGTGCCCATGAAGATACTAACTTAAAGCACAAGATATAGATATAATATAACAAAAGATAGGAGTATAATAGCATAAGAATCTAGCCACGGCTCGCAGAGTTTTAGCTGGCTAGCCATATACAGACCATACAGAAACCAGACAGTTTAAAACAGCTTATATAAGTTTTTTTTTCTCTCAATACAAGCCTCTAGGAAAAAGTAAAATACAAAAGTGAGAGATGTATAAACAGAATAATCAAAAAGACTCCAAAAGTATCATGATCCTCCACTTCTGTCACCATTCAGGGAACTCACCGAGGTGGGTTGCGACCTGCATCTGAAAAACAACAACAGAATATGGTATGAGAATCGGAGATTTTCAGTATGGTAACAGTGCCAATGATGTAAGATATAAGACCCCAAGACGCCAAAGGCAATCCTAGACTTCATATCCATCACAAGATTCAATCTTAAGGCATAACTAAAACAGCAAATCATACATAGAACCTTAACATAATAAAAGGGTAATCTAACTTAAAGGATTTTCTAGTTTAACAGTTCTCTACTGTCTCACAGCCTTCACCAACCTATCCTCCATGCGATCCCATCGCCACCGCCTTCCGAACCTCCTTAATCCTAGTAGAAAACATAATTAATTTCAATGCAAGTAAAACACAGGTAGAAGCCTATAAGGCAACTAATTCCAGTAAGCAATTAGGCATGTTATTTAATTAGGCATACAATTACAAGTCGGCAAAGCAAACAAACAGGTAGAAGATGCACATGATGAATGCCTGTCCTATTGGCTGTGATATCACATTGTCGGTTCAACTGCCAACCCGACACATTTCCATGGAGATGTCGCCCATAGGAATCATCATTGGAAACCCCGAGATATGGTGCTCGGAACACCATCCAGGATTTTGTGCCTGTACACTCTATTGATCCGAAGGGATGCAAGCGAGATACTCTTATCACAGACGTCACATCTCAACGTAAGTGGAATTAACCACCGTCCTTATGCTACCGCCGCTACCTCGACAGGCAGGATTAACCACTGTCCCTGTCGGGCACATAGCGTCTCATCAATCTTAATATAAAATGATACATCATAGGTTTTCAGAAAATATTTTTAGTGTATTATGGATCCATCATCTCATTCCGAGTCCTTGGCTCATCTCAACCACTGTCAATTTCAACATTTTCATTTTTTAGTTCATCAGTTCATCAGTTCTCAATTCATATACCAGTGTCCCTTTACACTCCATTAAACCCATCCTCAGTACACCAGAAACTTAAGCCTCCGTTCTCTAACTTTTCAACATAATATCAAATCAAATTTCCTAGAACCTTTCCCATGTTTCAATACCCAAAAATAAGCCCAAGAGTCTTAAAATGGTGTTTCAGAAGCTTACAAGCTTGTTGGGAAAGTGAACTAGTTGAAAACAAAGTTTAAGTTTGAAAAACAGGGCATGTGCGTACGCATAGGGGTGTGCGTGCGCACGCCCAGAGAAAATTTTAAAACGTGTGCGTATGCATAGAGGTGTGCGTACGCACAGGTACTAAATTTCAGAATTCTGTTCGCTCGCACAAGGTGTGCTAGCGCCCTTAACAGACTGCCCTTCTCAACATGTGCGTGCGCATAGGTTGAAAAACTCCATTAGTTATCTACACGCACAGGTTGTGCTAGCGCTCCCAACCGAAGGCCTTCCCCTGTGTGTGCGTACGCACAAGGTTGTGCGTGCGCACAGGTTTGAAAAATCACAGGGGTGTGCGTGCGCACATACTAGAAATCACAAAATTTTGCAGCTTTGCAGAATTTCAGATTTTTACACCAAACTTTCCACGATCATATCTTCCTCTACCAAAATCGGATTTCCACAAAACTTAAATCATTTTAAAGCTTGTTTAATCATCTTTCATTTGGTATAAAAAGCATTAAATTTCAAGCAAGGTAGCTCAAGATATGATTCATGGAAGTTCACCAAAACTTTCATTTTACCAAAAGTTCACCAATTCTCAATTTCCCAAATTTCACATATCACACTAACCAAAACCAAACTAAACCATTCCAAACTCCAATTTACATCATAGCTCACCCTTTATGTCACATTCCACCATTCATACCAATTTTTCCATCACATTTCACTATTCTTAACCATCAAATATCAATATATAACACTAGAATCAATTCTCCACCAACACTTTCACAAATCATCATTCTATCGCTATCAATTTTTATCATCAACCTTAATCATGCTTTATATCAATAATCAACAATATACATTCATTCAAAGTCATCAAACATCATACCTCAACATCATGATTTATCAACATTAACAATATCAATTCATCATACATCATCAACCAACCATCATCAACAACCACATCAATCCAAACTTATCCTATGGTCTATGGGTCACTGGCCTAAGTGTCCATGAATATTATATATTACATAGAGGAAACCAAAACCATACCTTGACCGATTCCTAATATTTCAAAAACCCAAAATTGAGCACAAGCTAAGCTTCCAACCACAAGCAAGTCACCAATATAATTCCAACAAGCACCAACAAGCTCCAATAATTGCCAATAATCACAACCTCAAGCTATAATACACATAAATCATAACTAATCAACCTAGGGCTCAATATAATCACAATTTCACAAGGGTTCAAGAACAACTCATCTTACCCAACAGTTTTAGAAGCAAAGCTCACTAGTAATCAAGTGCTAGAGTGTACATAAACACCCAAAACACAAGATTTCTGTCAAAATCAAAACCCCAAAATTCGAATTTTATAAGGGCACAAAATTGGACAAGAAAATTCGAAAAGCTTACCGCAAAGCTTAGATAGATGTGACGGGCTCGGCAAGAGCTTCGCGTAGTCGCTGACGGCACGCGAATTAGAGTACCGTAGCTCGAGATATCGCGGATGGAAGTAAGAAGTGAATAGTGTTTTCTTCTCTATTCTCCCTCTTCTCTTTCAGCTGGTGTGTGTGTGTTTATGGGAGTGTTATGCTGAAATGGGTTCATTAATGAACCTATTTATATGTTGGGTTTGAGCCCGGTCCAACCCATTAGTGTTTTTAGCCTGTTTGGCCAAACTTTGGGCCAAACCTTTAAAATTAACGTCTGATTTTTCATTTCTAATATTTTTCTAAGGTTTTTGGCTGTTTTGAATTTTTTTCGCACAGTACCGGGCAAACTCAAACTGGTTCGACCAGTTCAGCTGCTAGTTCGCAGTTTTTTGCGGTTTTCGCAGAAAACACATTTTCTGACTCAGAAAAATCCACTGAGTCCAAAAATCATATTTAAATTCTCAAATTCTCATTCTAAATTTTCAAAACCAAATTTGGGCAATATTAATTAACTAATTAGGCGGTTAATTAGTCGTGGTTCTTACATTTTGAGCCATCACTCTTTTTTTCTCCTATTTTCAGATTTTATTCTTATTATTTAATTCGTTAGCTAAAACATTTGAGATTTCTTAGCACTCGAATTTTCAGACAGATTTAAATCATAGTCGTACCTGAGTCTGAGTATAGTTTTCATAATTTGGAATTATGTATATCTTGAATTATACTTAGAAAATGAAAAATAGGATTAATTTCGAGTAATGTACCTTTATCTTATAATAATTATTTATTTTATTTTAATTTTTCATGTTAGTGGAATGATTGGTTTTATGCTTTGCTCAACTAAGGGACCACCAGTGGATTTAAAGTATTCAATGATTCTTATAGATGAAAAAGAATTTCAGAAGTTAGTAAGCTAATTGAAATTTTACAATTGAGATAAGCTTAAAAACTCAAATTCTTCATTATTGTTAACTATTGTTACTCAAATTTGATTTCTTTTCTTTTCCATTATTTAATATTTTACTTTTTTCTACTGCACCTTTTTATTTTTGGCTCCTTGGAATAATTACTTATAGATGGATTTCAATAAAATATCATGTTGCTCCATGTTTTGATATGAATATTCTGCATTATCAGATGTTAGATGTTAAAAGGATCATGTCAATGAAGATAAATAGTCTAAAGTGGACGATAAAGTGGTGTGCATAATGGGGTAAATGGTATAAGAAAAATCTATTGGCGATACACTACTAATTTGATTGGTAAATATTGTACAGTTTCTTATAGAAAAAGTAGATGCTAAAGACAAGGATTTGAAGGTGGTGTTAGATAATAAGAATATAGTTGAATGGATAAAAGTGAAGGAACATGTAAATTAGGAGATACAGTTCTTGAAAAACAAAACAGTTAGCCTCGGGCTATCAGGCATATATTTGATAATGCGTTGTGGTCAAACGTGATAGGAAGTTCAGAGCCAAATAAAAAAATAACTGTGACCAAAGGGCGATTAGTGAAAAAGGGGAATGGATGAGTTGGATGCTATGAGAACGTGATTTACCAAGAAAAATGACATAATGTCAATTAAAACGAGGCGCTTAATGTAAATAATTTTAGAGACAAAATAGTGAGTTGTATATGAAGGACATGAACATTAAGGCTGCGTTTGTTTTTAGGGATAAGACACTAAGACAGAGACACAGTGATACAAAATCATGTTTGATAGATGAAACATGAACAAAGACATTGTGTCAAAGGACATTGAATTAGTATATTTTGTGTCCATCTTGACAGGAATGACACAGAGGCACTAACAAGGGATACAACTTATTTTTTATTTCATTTTTCTTGTTTTTTTTATAATGATATTTTTTATTATTATATTTTTCTTCTCAAAATTTTTAAATAAAAAAATGTGAATAAATTGAATTTTCATAATTTGCTCTAGTTTATCACCAAATAGAATACAAGAATACAAAATTTTGTGTCTCCGTCTTTTGTTTCTTGTTCTCAATGTCTTGTCTTGTTGTGTGTCTTGTTCTCAATGTATTGTCTTGTCCTCTTCTTAGAAACAAATGCAGTCTAGGAGATTATCACGGGACTGAACCGGTTCCGAAAGTAGAGTGTAGACGCTATTGATTTTTTTCGTAATTGATTTGAATACTACATCCTATGTAATAGTTGGAAGCTTATTATTCTAACATATTTTTGTTATACAGAATGATCGTTCCATTGTTGAGAATTTTGGAGATGAAAGGATAGTTTACATCATTATAGAGTTTATCCTTTTTGTATTTAATAATGGAGTTCAAATTATACAAATTTTAAAACTAAATCCTTGGAGCTTGAAGAAAAACAAATTAACTAAAGGCAGTATATGTTGTATTTGAAGAGAACCATAATCTTAATATTTTTTTTAATAGTCTATCTACCATTGTAAAATTATGTAAATCAAATTTGTATACAAATATATTTTATTTATTTTAAAAATTATTTATTATATATTGTATATATTTATATATACTGATTAATAATTTTATGTATTAATTAATAATTAATATATAAATAATCCATAATTAATTATGTCTGTATCTATAAATTAATACATATGTAATAATCATGTATTACATATATATTAATACATGCATACATAACATAGATAATATTAATTAATATATAAGTAATACATAATTATGTAATAATATATAAATTGGTAATACATAATTAGCTATGTATAAATTAATTAATACATAATTAGTTACGTATGTATTTTTATATAATTAACACAAAACATATTAACAAATGATTAACATAATTTTCAATATCATATTTAACTTTTTTAGACGATGAGTGATAATGCAATTTAATTATGTATATGTATTTATATATTCATATATGCATATTTATTAATACATACATAATACAGGTAATACTAATTAATATATAAATAATAAATAATTAACTATGAATGTATTAATTAACACATAAATAATACATAATTAAGTATCTAAATATATTAATGTATAATTATTTTTTAATTACATAGGTTATATATACATACACATAATACATACAAGGATAATATGTTTATACATTATTTAACTACATATGTATTAATTATATATTAATACATATATAAGTAATTCAAACATAGATAATACATAATGAGATAATAATGTATATGTATTAATCTATAATTATATATTAATTACATAGATAATACATACATAAATAATATATCGGGAGTATGTTTCAATATTAGTGTGTTTCTTGTGCAGATTAACTTTTATCATTACTACAAATGAGACTACAACACACAAAACATATTAATAAGTGAATAATGTAATATTCAATAACGTATTAACTCATAATGAAATTAATAAACTAATTATTTATGTATATATAAATTATGACAACTTTATCTAAATTTTTGTTTTGCATAACTTTATATTTGAATCAGAAAAGTCTTTAACTTCAATATGAAGAACTATTTATTTTTCTTAGGTAGCTTCTTTAAAAAAAAAGAGAGTAAAACAGTATTTAATTCTATAATTATGAAAAAAAATTGATACTTAAGTTATATAAGGATTAAATAATTAGTAGCATTACATTCATGCATGTGAAAAAATAGTCTTACTTTAGAACTTCTACAAAATATTCATACAAATTTCTAAAGAAAGAAGCAATAAACAAATGGTTACCATCTCGAGCAATCACATTGAATATGCAAACTAGATCTACCTTATTGTGATAATCAATTGGTTCTGCGGGATATGATTAATCTAGATACCATAAAAGAATTTTTCTAGACTAGCAAGAGATGCAATTGCTGCTAATTTTTCTAACTCGAGCCTCTTTGTTGCAGGAAAACAATGAATTAGATCACTACTTCAAAAATTAATGCAGTAAATTTTTATTTAGAACACCACCACCACTACCAACACCAATAATAAGAATTTCAGAAAAAAATTTATCCATAACTTTCGCATAAGTTTGCTTACTACATTTTAATAACGATCAGTTTTCAGCATCTATGTTTATGGACATATTATAAAATAAAAAACTATGAAACTGCCTTTTCATTCTTTTAAAGTTGTACATGCAACATTTGTTACACTCATCTCTCCTTATTTCTTGGCTTTGGCTTACTGTCCAATGAAAACTTTTCTTTCAATTTACACCCATGTTACAAATATCGAAACATGAGCCTCGCCAAATCTTTCTGTATTATAAAAAGGCATATTAAATACTTTCCTTTAAACCAATTTTTATAAAAGATTCATGTACAAGTGTGTCATACATGTAATAAATCACACAACTTAATATATCTCCACAAAAAAAAATATAAATCACATGTAAATGAAAGGGAAGCAAAGATGAGCAGTGAATTATACTCAAGAGAGTAGACAATGCGACGAGGCAGGGCGGCGATAGCACGACGGCGCGAGACAAGACAGCGAAAGTGAGATAACACGATGCATGGGTGACAATATGAAGACACGAAACTGGGTATCACACAGCGGAGATAGGGTTACTAAGTTAAGGAAATAACATACTACTGGAAGATTGAGCCGAAAAAAATATACTAGTTTTGAGTTTTTGCTTGGGTTAGAATTTGGTTTATCATTTTTGGGGAACAATGAATTTTAATACTTGATGAAAAAAGTAAACCCAATCTAATTTGATTTTGATTTTTCTGTTTTGCTAAATTTATTTAGATTGATTTAATTTTAATTTTGATTGAAGGATATTTTTGTCATATAAATAAAAAGAATTAAATAGGTAATACAAAAATAATTATATATAAGTAATTTTTTATTAATACATAAATAGATAATATAAAATTAAGTATTAAAATATAATTAACTGTGTATATATGAATTAATGCATAGCTAATACATTATTAAATATTAATACATAATGAGATAATACTATGTATTATTAATACATAATTATATATTATATATGTATTAATACATAGGAGATACATAATTAATGATGTATATAGTTAAATATTAGTATATACATAACAATTACGTATTACATATGTATTAATGCATAGATACATACATAAGTAATACTAATTACTATATAAATAATACATAATTATGTATTAATACATAAATAAATAATACATAATTAATTATGTATGTATTAATTAATTACCTATTTATGTATTAATTAATATATAGAGAATACATAATTAAGTATTAATATATAATAAGATAATACTATTTGTATTGATACATAATTATGTATTAAATACATATGTAATACGTATATAATACATACATAGATAATACGTTTATATATTATTAACTATATGTGTATTAATTATGTATTACTACATGCATAAATAATATATAATGAGATAATAATAATGAACGGGTCTCTTAAGTATGAAATGCCTTGTGTAGTTTTGTCAAAAGGAAGTTGTATTTGCCTAACGGAATTTAATTTAATTTTCTCTTTAGTTTTCATGTTTGCAAATTTTATTTAGTAAATGGTTACAAATTATTCGATTTATGGAGAAATAATAACATATATCAATTTTAAAAATAGTATAATAAATTTCAATTTAAACAATCTAATAAATGTATATTTTTTTATTGAAGTAAAAAAAAAGCTATAGGTATGCAAAATTAAATATTAATTTTCTTGGCTTACTTAAAAAATAAGTTATTCTAATTTTATAAAATTTTATTACATCAAAATTTACTGACACTCCTGCTAAATACCTTGTTGTCTTAGGTATTGAAGTGCTTTATATTTTACAAGTACCACCCCCTATATTCTCACAAATAACTCGGACGACGGTTGATTGTTAGGATTAAGTCGAAAATCACCTCACTGAAAACTTAGACATCACGTTCAATCCAAAATACGATTCAATTTCAAGTAACTCTTGAAACGAAAGTATTTTTTCGGATGTAAGCTCATGCAAATAAAATTGGAAGACTTTATCATTTTCATATATATGAGAATATATTATTTATTCCCATTTCGTATAAATACACATTTTATATATTTATTTATTTTTGAAAATAAAATTGGCCATCACCAGATTTTAAAGGCAGCAATTAAGTTGAAAAATAATTTTCAAGCACCAACAAAAAGATGAAGATGAAGCTCATTGAAAACCATACCAACTTCTCTCGTTAAGTTTATTTTCTTTCACTTTTTTAAGTTTTTTTCTTCTTTTTTTTTAAGTGATATCATATTAGATTATGAGATATTCCATCTTTATTTTTGTATGGAGTCCATTGTAAACCTAAACTTTTAAGTTTCATTTAATGAAATTTTTACCTTTCAAAAAAAAAATAACAGTATTAATTGAATGATTATTTACATGTGAAACATTTTCAATTAACATAAAAATACCGTCATTCTTACATTGGTTCTAACTAACTAAAGTGGATACATATTTGTGTATATATTTTTTTAAGAAATAAAACTAAATATCTATGCTTTTAATCAGTGTGACGTCATTAAACATCAGTAAATTTTGACGCATTAGTCACAAAATTAACAGAAAAATAAATGACTAAATTAAGATTTTTAAAAGACAAATTTAATTAAAAAATTTAAAAATTAATTTAAAAAATATATAATCTTTCAAAAATAAATGTGATCATTTTTAATCTTATTATAAATAAATATAATAATCTTCTAAATATGAAATGTACTATGCTTTTTGTGAAGAGATTAGTAACCTCTGCATTTGTGCATAGAAAATAGCATAGAACTTATACAGGTGATAGTTCAAAAGTAATGCTAATAAAGACAAAAAAAGCATACAAAAGATTAATATTTTCAAGGAAAAAGTTTAAATAAAAAATATTTTGAACCCAGAAAATGAATTGATAAAAAAGGTTAAGGCGCGTGATCAACAAGTTTTTTTGTCACCATCATTTCAATGATAGTCTCTTCCAATTCCATATGAGATAAATGAATAAATAAAAATAAATTAAATAATAGAATCTTTGATTTTTTGGACCACTTTTGATTCTCTGGAACAAGTCATTGTCCATGTTCTTTAATTATATCCAATTTGTTGTGCTTCCCACTAACGTATGATACTTGGATAAAATAAAAAAGATGTTGTACAAATACGTTTTTAAATTAAAAGATATATATACGAAAGAGTTTTTGGTATGTCATTGCTGTAACGCTTTTAATGAAATTTCAATCTTCTAAAGTATGAATAAGGGATTTTGATTTTTTAAATTTTAAATTTTATTTTAGAGAATAAAGTATCATTATTTATTTTATACGTGGAACTAAGAGAAAATATTTAAGAGTAAAAGATTACTTTTTATTCTCTAAAATAAAAATTCAAAATTTAGATGATTCAAATTTATGAATAAGTGGTAGGTTCTATTTTATTTTTTGCATTCTATAAAATTACCCAATTGGATGTCCTATTGGGTTTGAAAGGTCAAAAGTAGACACTATTGTTTATTTTTTTGTGACTATAGTTGCAACATGAGCTGATTAATCATGTACTAGCAACAATAAATAGGCCATATAAAAACGGGGTCATATTAATGTTTTATAATAAAAAATTTATTTGTACTAAAAAAATATTTATTTGTTTATTTTATTTCATCTTGGTTCTCCATTGTTTCCATTCCTAGATTTCTCATTCAACAAAACTAATAATACGTACTGCAACAAAAAACAAAAACCAAGTCAATAGTACTGTACTTATAAATATATTGTATTTATACGTTATGTTTAAAAAATATTACTCTATGTTAACTATATAAAATAGAATAATTATATAAATTTTTAATAAAAGTCCATTGTGTTATACTTTTTATTAAAAATATTTTCTTATATAACACGATTTTGACATATTATAATCAACTCTTTTAGTTTATTTCAATTGGTATAGTATGTACAAACACCAAAAGAATTTAAAAAAATAAAATTAATTTTTTTATTCTAACAAGCAATAACCAAAATGGCAAAATACATATATAAACCAACTGAAGCTTAATATTATATAAATCAACCAAAATGAAAAATGTTACTTGGATCTCCCAAAAATACATTTTTATGTCGAATGAACCCCATTTGAATTAGACAAACCAACACTGCTTCAAATTAGGCTAATTCAAATGAGCAGTAATACTTGTTAATCGAATTTGGTCTATTCGAATTATGTATGCATGTAGTTTAAGGGTAGTCCGAATCAGGGTGATTCTGTAACGATTCCTATTTTAAAAAATAGAAATATAAATAAGTTAAACTTTACTTTTATAAATTGGTGTTCCTTGTTTTTAGAAATTACTTTATTACATATATAGTAATGATATCTTACATATATATTAATACATATATACATAACATATGTAATACTAATTAATATATAAGAAATAAATAATTAACTATAAATGTACTAATTGATACATATATTATTTATTAATAAACTATTATTATTTATTAATTACAAAGGTAATACATATACACATATATAATACATACAAGGATAATAAATTTATATATTGTTAACTATATGTATTAATTATGTATTAACACACATATATATAATTCATACATAGATAATACATAATGAGGTAATAATATGTCTGTATTAATTTATAATTATTTATTAACTACATAAGTTATATATACATAAGTAATATATAAGGAGTACATACAATATTGGTATGTTTTTGTGCAGATTAATTTTGATCATTACTACAAATGAGATTACAACACACATTACATATTAATGAGCGAACAATGTAATATTATATTCAATGACATTTTTTTTAATACACATTCTTTAAACATTTTATGGAGAGAATGAATTATATTTTCATAAATGTCTATGTTTTGGATTAAAATTTTATAATGAAATAATTAAAATATTTATTTATGTATGTATTAATTATAGCAATTTTATCTAAATTTTTGTTTTGTATAACTTTATATTTGAATTAAAATATTCTTTAACTTCAGTATGAAGAACTATTTGTTCTTCTTAGGCTATTTCTTTAATAAATAGAGTAAAATAGTATTCAATTTCACAATTGTAAAAAGAATTGATACTTAAGTTAAAGAAGGATTAAATAATTATTAGCATTACATTCATTTATAGGAAAAAAATTTGGTGTAGGGACCAAATTAAAAAGAAAAAAAAGTATAGAGACCTAATAAAAAATTTTACAAAATTATAGGAACCAATAGGATAATTAAACCTAAATTAATATATAGGTATTACATAATTAACTCTGTCTGTATTTATATATTGTTACATATATAGTAATCATGTATTACATATATATTAATACATACAAACATATCATAGACAATATTAATTAATATATAAGAAATATATAATTATGTATTAAAGCATAAATAGATAATACAAAATTAAGTATTAATACATAATTAATTATGTCTTTATAAATTAATGCATAGTTAATACATAATTAAGTATTAATGTATAATAAGTTAATATATATTATTAATACATGACTATATTTTTTATATGGATTAATACTTATGTAATACATAATTAACTATGTATAAATGTATTGTTAATTATATATTACCTATGTTTTAATAGATACATACATAACATGAGTAATACTAATGAATATATAAGTAATATATAATTAACTATTAACTATAAATGTATTAATTAAAATATATAATATATAATTATATATTAATACATTATGAAAGAATATTATGTATATATTAATCAACAATTATGTATTCACTATATAAGTAACACATACATACATATGTTATACACACATACATAATTAATACATACATAGGTAATAAAAAAATGAGGTAATATTATGTATGTATTAATTTATAATTATATATTAACTATATAAGTAATGCACACTTACATAATACATTCATAATTAATATATAGGTGATATATTCAATATTTATGTTAGGGCTAGGCAAAAAAAATCCAAATTTTGGATTTTAAACCCAATCCAAATTAAACCATTTAAAAAAAATCTAAACCACATTGCATCAATTCTATGGTTTGGTTTTTTAATCCAAACCATTTAACCAACTTAAATCCAGATCCGGATTCAAATCCGAAATTAGGATCCAAATTTGGAAAAATCTTAATTCGGTGAACCCGTTCACAGTTCACACTACGCACAAATCAACTGTGGCATCGCGCTTCTCCTTCAACTGCGGCGTCTTCTCCTTCGGCGCTTCTCCTTCAACAGGTGTGGGTTTTCTATTCGCCTCTGCTCGTGCTTCTTGCCACTGGGTCACAGTGTTAGTACCATTACCTCTGCTCGTTCTTCTTCTAGAAAAATTTCGGGTTGTCGTGTCTGATTTTGTAATTGATTGCATCGTAGATTTTGTTTTTCCACCCAGTAGTACAAGTTCATAAAACTAAACCAGAACAAGCAATTCCAGCACAAGTAGAACAAGCATTAGCCCCTGTTCTAGTTCTCTACTTGCAGCTTTTTGTCCATTTTTATTTTTATTTTTATTAAGTTTGATTAATTTTGGTTAATTTGTTGATTTTGGTTAATTAGCTTAGTTATATTAGTTGCTGTTAGTGGATTATAGCCCCTATTAATTGGTTAATTAGTTGATTTTGATTAATTAAGCTTGATTAACTGCTGCTTCGTCATTATTAATCAGGTTATTGATAGTCTAATTTCATGTCATGCTTTGTGAATTATGGATGTTGCAAATCCATACGTTTTGTAGTTAAAATTTCATTAAGTCCCTATGCACAGCCAAATTTTCTAGGTTGTAGTCTGTACTCTTATTACTGTCTTTGTCGTGATAAATTTCTATATCATACATTTTCCAAACATTGGTTCGAGACTTTAGTATTCGTTTACTAGAAACGCATGAACTCTGAATTATTGATGTCTTTCCTGTGCGCTGTTTATTTTCCTCTAAATATGTCACTGATGTTGATCAAGTATTTTGACCTTGTATTCCTTGTGTTTCTATGTCTTCTTGTGGGTCTTTCTCTTATTACTGCTGTAAACACTGGCTTTTTCCCATCTACCAATTTGGTTCACTCTTGCTCTACTATAGGGCTTCTTTAGTGTTGTGTTAATCTCAAAGTTATTGGAACTTTTATATCCTGTTCTGAGATTACCTATTGAAAATTGTAAACCTTTTATATTGGTGTACATAGAGATTATTTAAAAGTAGGGATATATTAGATTTTCCTTGTCTTCTGTTTAAAATTTACTACTTAAAATTGCTGAAATTGTTGCTAGAAATGGGTTATTTTGATGAGAAACTGGGCTGGGATGTTTTACTTTTATGTGGTTGCTAATTTGTGCTGAGAACCTTGTATGATTTGAATGCAAGTTCATTTTTTCTTTTCTTTATAATATGAACAAATTTGTTATTGGATTATGTTCCTGGGCTTCGACCTCCTCGATGCATAGAACTGTTTGCTAGAGAATTGACAGCTGGTTGGGTTTCTTGGGGGAACGAACCCCTTCACTTCTAAGATTCTAGATATTTTGTCAAAAGATAGATAGATAATAGATACTATACTTCTTTGCAATAAGGTCCTAACCAAGTGACAACTGGTTGGGTTTCTTGGGGGAACGAACCCCTTCACTTCCAAGATTCTAGATATTTTGTCAAAAAATAGATAGATAATAGATACAATACTTCTTTGCAATAAGGTGCGAACCGAGTGACCACAGATTTAATTTTTTCTTTTTCTCTCCTCGCGAGGTGGCATAAGGTTACTAGCACAGCCGGAGCTTTGTGCATTATGGTGTTCAATAGATAGATGATTATTGTACAAGTGAAATATGACCAAATTTTTGTTCATACGTGAATTTGTATCATCTATTTCTGGTTCTATTTTTTGCTGCATGTTAATGTTGACTTAATGTTATTTAGGGTTTCAACTTATCCGATTAGAGGATTTATGATTGCTGCTCCTATTATATGTTGTTTTCCATCCCCTTATTTTTTAACTCGAGACTATTGAATTTTTTGGAGCTTGTTTGAATATTTGTATCTCTCATCCAACGCTCCATTTTTGTTTTGTCCCTTTTTTGTATTCTTTTTCATTCTTATGTGGTTGGGGAAGAAACAAAAGCTATATTGAAGCTTTGTTTCTACTTTGAGGGAGTGGCTTTTGTCTTTAGTAGAGAAAGGTTGCTAAATAATGTAACAAGATATTTTGTTGTAAAATTTAATATCGTTTTGTGTTTTTAGCAGATTCATATAGAGAAAGTTCGTATATCCTCTTTTGTATAGTTGCTGTTGTTCCTCACCAATCTTATGATTTCGTTGCCAAACTAATTGCGACTTGTTTAGCTCGTGCCCGGTGCAAAATATTTTGGTATTTTTTGCTTAGACTATTTAAGTTTATATGAAATAGCCTCATAATCCATGTTCATATATCTCTTTGCAATTATCATGTTATTTTCATAAAATGCAAGACACTAAGTTGGTACAATCAGTTGTTTGTCTCTCTTTGGACTGTGTATAGTTTATGAATCATGCTGAAATCATTCTTAATGTGAAGTTTTAATTTCATATTCTTTGGGCGGTGTTTTCTTTGCGAGATATATGAACATAGATTAATTTATGAATCATGCTGAAGTTTTATTAGTTGTTGTTTCTTTGGATTAGTTTGTGTTAATTTTAGCATGTTTGGCACCAAATTTTGAGTTATGTACACCTTTCTTTATATGCAGAGCAAGATGACTGAAAACAGTAATATTGAAGCAACAGGGATGTCCGCTAGCACTCAACCATCTTCTCCACCATCAAGTGTTCGTAAGAATTGGTCAGCTGTCTGGGATCATTTTAATGTAGAGAATGCTACCGAGAAGAAGGCTAAATGCAACTATTGTAGTAGTTTAATACAATATGGGAATGGAACCAACTCAATGGGTGGTCATTTGAGAAGATGCGAAAAAAATCATAATATTGATTCGAATAAAAGAAGAAAAACAATGACAACACCGACTATAGAAGAGCGTGGTGTTTTAAATTCACCCAGTGCTTCCAAATTTGACCAAGAGGAGACTTGAAGGGCACTTAGTGGAAATATTTATTGGGAAAGAGCTACCATTTTGCTTCGTTGAAAGCCCGAATTTTCGAAGATTTGTGCATGCCTTACAAGCAAGATTCAAATTTCCTTCACGGACTACATTAGCATGTGACATTGGAGCCCTTTATGCTGAAGAGAAGATGAAGTTGCAAGATTTTCTCTCAACAAATTGTGGTAGAGTATGTCTAACCACTGACACTTGGATTTCAATTCAAAATTTTACTTATATGAGTTTGACAGCACACTTTGTTGATTTGGATTGGAAATTACATAAAATTTTTGTCAAGTGACAAGTCATTTAGGAGAGGTTACAGGAGCAACAATTGAATATTGTTTAAATGAGTGGAATTTGAATCGGGTATTTAGTGTAACAGTTGATAATACCTTGTCTAATGATGTTGCAATTAAATATCTGAAGCAGCGATTGAATTCTTGGAATAGCATTATTTTGAATGGTGAATTTATTCATATGAGATGTTGTGCAGATATTATAAACTTAATTGTAAAAGAAGGGTTAAAAGAGATTGATGAATCAATCTTGAGAATTCGCAGTGTAGTAAAATATGTTAGATCTTCTCCATCTAGAGCTAGTAGGTTTCAAAAGTGTGTTGAACCAGAAAAAATCCAATATAAAGGCTTGCTTTGCATGGATGTTGAGACTAGGTGAAACTCTACCTATCAAATGTTAGAGGTAGCTTTAAAGTATCGCAAAGCATTTGAGTTGCTTGCTTTGAAAGATAATACCTATATAGGAGAGATGAATGGAGGAAAAGGAGAGGTGTTCCTTCTGATTCAGACTAGGAGTATACTGAGTCCATTGTACCATTTTTGTGAGTGTTCAGTGATGCCATTATACGTGTTTCTGGTACCTTATATGTTACCAGTGATATGTATATGAAGGAAGTATTTGCAATTGGACGATTTATTCGTCATTTTTGTAATTCTGTTGATTTTAGTACTATGTCAATGGTAGAAAGAATGAGGGTTAAGTATGAGAAGTATTGGGGCAATCCTAATTCAGTGAATATGTTGTTATTGATTGCTATCGTACTTAATCCAATGTAAAAGATTGAGTATGTCAATTATTTCTTTGATTACTTATTTGGAGAAGAAAAAGGAGGCAACTTGAAGTCAAAGTTCTCCAAGTGCATAAAATTACTTTATCAGCAATACCAAAGTTCTGAGGAAGCAAGTGAAGCTGATACGCAAGATGTTCAAGCCAACAACATTAGTACCGATCTTCATGGCATGAGCTTTTTTCTGCAAGCAACCGGTCGTAGAACAAATACAAGATCTGAACTTGATAGATATTTACAAGAAGAATGCGAGCCATACTCCCATAAGTTTGATATACTAAACTAGTGGAAGGTCAACTCAACCCGATTTTCAGTTCTTGGAAATATGGCTCGTGAGGTATTGGCTATACCTGTTTCTGTGTTAGCTTCAGAGTCTGCATTTAGTATTGGAGGAAAAGTTCTCGATCCATACTGCAATTCCTTAACACCTAGAATGGTAGAGGCCTTAGTATACACAGGAGATTGGCTTAAGGAAGATCTTTTCTCTGCTTTAGATGATGATGGTGAAGTTCTTCAACAAGTTGATCAAGGTATAGAATTTTTTTCATATTTCTTCTCATTTTATTTTATTTTTGTTTTTATCATCTTTCTATTTTAGAATTTAGGTATTAGTTACCAATTAAAAGTTGTTGAATATTGTTCGGTGGTCGGGTTCCGGACAAATCGGGTGTATGGGTGGAGGGGTGAGGACGCCTTAGCTCTGGACGCACTGGTTGCGGGTTTGCCGAGCTGGCGAGCACTTGTGCTAGCGAATGGACGAGGGGGGGTGCCACCTGCAAAGACACTCCGACGCCCAAGTCAGATAATGTGCAGGCGGGGAAAGTGATGTGGAAAAGTGACGTACCTCGGGGGAAGAGCCAATCTTCCCCTTATATACATGTCAGTCGTGGGCCCCTTGTGAGGACAGGCCCATATTCCCAAGGACATCGTCCTGCAGCCGCGTGTGGGTCGTACAAGACACGTGTCCGGGTCGTTTGGAGGGCGAGGAGCCGGGTCGGGTGGAGCTCGGGCCAGGGCCGACCCGTCGGGTCTTTGGGCCGGGCCGTAACAGTGCCCCCACGCGCCAATGGTAGCCGTGGTAGCTACCAATGGCGTGTTGTCTCGTTTCTCACTTGGGGTCGTCTGGTCGGTTGTTCGTGATAAGGACGTGACCTTTACGCGCGTGTCCTTTGGTTGCGCCAGCAACCGTTTCGTCGCATCGTTCCCCGTGCTGAGCATTAAATGCTCATAATGGGGTGAAAAACCCTGGCTGAAAAGACTGTTCTGCTCCCAGACGTTTCGCGCTTCCTGGGGTAGTTTTTAAACGGGCCAGTTTGAGCAACCCTTTTTTTCTTTTGCATCTTCTCTTTTCTGCCATCTTCCTGCTCCCAAACCCCATCATTCCTTTGTTGTGCTGTTTGTGCGCCTCTCCCTTCATATCTTTCTTTAACGCTGCTCCGTCGTTCTTCCCCTAATTCAGGTAACTTTCGAATCGCACTCTCTTTTATGCATTATTTGCATGTCTGTTGTTTGGTTTTTTGCTGTTGTTGTGTAGCTTTTTAATTGCGACTAGATGTGTTAGGGGGGGAAGTACCATTCCAGGGTAGGCTTTTCTTGCTCTTTTCGTGATTTAGTCTCGATTGGTTTTAGTCGGGAAGTCGTGGGGGGTGGTATCTATATTCGGCTTGAGCAACTGATCTCTTAGACTGACTGGATGGTCCCCCCATGTAGGTATGGCTCGCACGGTTTCCCGGGCATCCGTTAACCCCGCGGCGTACGATCCCTATGCTTGGGTCGTTTCCGATTTGAAGGATTCGCCCAACCAAATGGGCGAGGAGGAGCTCACCGAGTTCCGACAAGCCGGGTACTTGTGTGGAGGGACTGACGAGGAATCCAATTACGACGTTTTCGTCCCGGCTCCTCACAAGCGATTGTATGAAATCAACTTCCACCACCCCCGAGTCGCCGACTGGATTTGGTTCTACAAGTCCATGTTCACCCAGGTCGGAGTTCGTATCCCGTTCTCAGCCTTTCAAATGGCGCTTTTAAGCCGAATTTCTGTGTCACCGTCGCAGTTGCATCCGAACAGTTGGGCCTCGATCCGCTGTTTCGAGATGGTCTGTGAATACCTCGAACTGCCGGTGTCCGTGGATGTCTTCCTCTTCTTCTTTACCCTCACAAACCCTTCCAAGGAGGGGAAACATAAAAAAGGGTTCATGTCCTTCCGGTCTGCCCAAGGTCGGAGGATTTTTGGTTTGTTTGAAGATTCTTACCACGGGTTTAAGGACAAATATTTCAAAGTCCGCCCTGTCAAAGGTTGTCACCCCTTTTGGTTGTCGTTGGAGGGAGTACGGCTCATCCCGACCTATTGGAGTTTCGGGGCAGGGTCCAATACCTTTATCAAGGTAACCTACAACGGCATGTCGGCGGTGGATAGGCAGATCGCCGAAGTGTTGGTAGCAGTTTTTGGGAAGAACTTAGTCAATCCCCACCTCCTTATGGGTGACCGGGAGTCCGGTCGTAATTATATTTGTGAGAAACTTGTACTTTTACCCTTTGCCTTTTTGTTTTTACTGATACTTTGTGGCGACTAACCGATCTTCTTTACTTTCCTGCAGTGGAGATGTCTGCGTCGGTGACAGGTCTTCCCAACTTGTTCCAAACTTTCCTCTTGGCCAGCGACGACGAAGGGGATAATGACAAATCTACCGCCGAGAAGTCCGTAATTCCCCCGGAGGACAAAACCGCTTCCGAGCAAGAGGTCGCAGTTGACGGAACCGGGACCTCGACCCAAGCTGCCCAGGCTGAGGGCGAGAAAATGGTTCACGCCACTCCTTTCCGCGAAGTGGTAGGCACTGGGGGTTCGACGTCTGCCCCTGAAACCGACGATGGTATGGAGGAGGTTCCTAACCCCAAGAGGAAGAGGAAGACGTCCTCCAGTCCCGAGGGGGTCCTTACCGTTATGGAGAGAAACTTTGATGCTGGGAACTTCATAGATTCCCAGCTGATCCCTGGTACTGAGGAGTACTTCCATGAGTCTTCCCTTGCCGGGCAGGCGAGGTGGATGTACCGAACCCTTCTGCGGGGTGCCGTGATAGCCCGGAAGGCTGAGTTTGAGCTGTCCGGGATGGAGTCCCTCCGCAGGAGGTTGGAAGCTAGTGGGAAGGCTAACAATGAGCTAAAAAATGAAGTTGAGACTCTCCGGGAGCAGTTGACTCAATCAAATGAAAAACTTGACGCTGCCGAGAAGAAGGTCACTGCTGCCGAGAAGAAGACTGCCATTGTTGAGGAGAAGTTAAAGGACTCGGACGCCACGGTTTCTCGTCTGGTTGAACGTGAGATGACTTTGGAAAGCCAGGTCGGCGCGGCGCAGAAACGGGTGGCCGAGATGGAGAAAGAAAAGCAAGCCGTGGAGGCTGAATTAGCAACTTGGAAAGCAAAGTATAAAGACATCGTGAAGCAGGGGAAGGGCGCAATTTTGGCGACCGAAGAGGCTCTTAAGGCCCAGGTCAAAGTCATTGCTCCCGAGTTCGATACGTCGGCGATTGGTGTTCTTAAAGTCATCCAGGATGGCAAAGTCGTCGACGCCCCCAAGAAATGAATCTTCTGTTTAAAGTTTTTTGTCTAGCCGCTTTGTTTTGACTTGTAAACTATTTTAGTTTTAGCCGTTTTGGCTTGTGAACAATTTGATGTTTAGCCGTTTTATTTTGGCTTGTGATCAGACCGTTTTAACCGTTTGCCCGAGTTGTCGTGACAAACTTTTCCTTATTCGTCTGGTCGTATTTTCGTTTCTATTAACCGTTTTTGGTTTATTGTCGTCACTTTTATCAATGGCCCATGGCCTTTCGCGTAGTCGTTATGATGGTGTTTGACGGGTTCCCGGGGTGATCAGTCCCGGGGACGCGCGTCGTCGTTGAACGTGGTGGGGTGGTTTATCTGGAAAATTGAGTGACAAAGCAGGAGAGAAAATTTGCACAAGTATATCTTATTCGGTAATCACATAAAGGATTCGTAAGTCGCTATGAGAAGTTTAAAGGTTAAATTAGCAAATTAACTACTTAGCTAGCCTGGTCGGCTTGTCGGGCCATTCTCTAGGAGTAGAACCTTCTTAGGTTGTCCGCGTTCCATGTTCTCGGGACCTCTTTGCCGTCAAGCCTTTCCAACTTGAATGCTCCTTTTCCCATCACTTTTTTGATTCTGTAGGGGCCTTCCCAGTTCGCCGCTAGCTTGCCTTCTCTGGGGGTCGGTGGGCCGATATCATTTCGCCTCAAGACGAGGTCGTTTGGCTCAAATTCCCTCTTGATCACTTTGGTGTTGTAGCGCAGAGCCATTCTTTGTTTTAGCGCCGTTTCTGTCAGATGGGCCATTTCCCTGGTTTCATCTATCAGGTCCTTTTCTATGGCTTCCTCCACTCCTTTCAAAAGCAACCGCGGGCTCGGCTCTCCGACTTCTACGGGTATTACCGCATCTACCCCGTACGTTAGTCGGAAAGGAGTTTCCTTAGTGGAGGATTGTTCGGTTGTTCGGTAGGACCAGAGGACCGCTGCGAGTTCGTCGGCCCAAGCGCCCTTTTTATTGTCCAACCTCTTTTTTAGCCCCGAAAGGATGACCTTATTGGCGGACTCTACTTGCCCGTTTGTCTGAGGGTGTTCTACCGAGGAGAATCTTTGCCTTATACCCAGGCCGTTGAGAAACTCTGTGAACTTCTTGTCGGTAAACTGCGTGCCGTTGTCTGAGATGACGACTTCCGGTATACCGAATCGCGTTATTACCTGCCTCCACATGAATTTCCTGCAATTGGACGAGGATATGGTAGCCAGTGGTTCGGCTTCTATCCATTTGGTGTAGTAGTCAATCGCGACTATGAGGTACTTGACTTGCCCGGGGCCGACTGGGAAGGGCCCTAAGAGGTCGACTCCCCATTGAGAAAATGGTCGGGAGGTCGTTAGCAAGCTTAACTCTGAGGCCGGCGCCCTGGCGAAGTTGGCGTTCTGTTGGCACTTGACGCATTTTTTGACAAACTCCTTGGAATCCGCCATCATCGACGGCCAGTAATATCCAGCTCGGATTAGTTTACTTGCTAAGGCCTTACCTCCGATGTGGTGCCCACAGCAGCCCTCATGGACTTCTCTGAGGACGTAGTCCGTCTGGTCGGGGCGCAGGCACTTCAGTAGGGGCTGGTTGAGCCCCTTCCTGAACAGCTGTCCTTGAATGACGGCGTATTTGGCCGCTTCCCTCCTCAATTTCGCCGCATCCTTTTCCTCACTAGGGAGTTTGCCGTGTTCTAGGAAGTTGGTGATGGGGTCTAGCCAGGAAAGACCTAGGGTTGTCATGTGCAATGTGATTGCCGGTTCTCTTGTCATGCCTTGGATGAGAGACCGGTTCCCTTCCCCTGGCTTTGTGCTGGCCAGCTTTGATAGGAGGTCTGCCCGTGTGTTCCTTTCTCTAGGTACGTGGTGGACCGTGACCTCTTCGAACTTTTGGCTCAAACTTTTAACCTTTTCCAAGTACTTCTGTAGCAAGGGGTCTTTGGCTTGGTAGCTACCGTTTACTTGGGAAGTGACGACTTGGGAATCGCTGCATATTTCGAGTCTTCTTGCGCCGACTTCTGCCGCTAGGGCTAAGCCTCCTATGAGGGCTTCGTATTCTGCCTGGTTGTTCGAGATGGGAAACTCGAATCTGACCGACTGTTCGTATACAACCCCAATCGGGCTTTCTAGGATGATCCCGGCACCTCCGAAGGTCTGGTTGGAGGCTCCGTCCACATGGAGCTTCCACCGTGTACCCACTTCTTCGCTTGGGTCTCCCGTCACTTCGACTAGAAAATCCGCCATAGCCTGCGCTTTGATGGCTTGCCGGGGCTCGTACCGTATGTCGTATTGGGAGAGTTCGATGGACCAAGTCATCATTCTTCCCGCCAGATCGGGTTTTTGGAGAACTTGCCGGATCCCTTGGTCCGTTCTGACGACGACTTGGTGACTCTGGAAGTACTGTTTTAACCTTCTTGAGGAAGTTAGGAGTGCCAAGGCTAGCTTTTCCAACTTGCTATACCTTAATTCTGCCCCTTGTAGGGCCCTGCTTATGAAATAGACTGGTTGTTGAGCTTTCCCGTCCTCCCGTACCAGAACTGCGGCCAGGGCTTCGCTTGTTATAGCGAGGTATAGGTATAGTGGTTCCCCGTCCTTTGGCTTCCCGAGAACGGGAGGTGCCACCAGGATTTCCTTGAAGTGCTGAAAGGCCTCTTCACATGCGGGTGTCCACTCAAACGCCATCCCTTTCTTCATGAGGTTAAAGAATGGCAGGGCCTTCGTCGCCGAAGCTCCGAGAAATCGGGATAATGAGGTCAATCGTCCTGCCAACCTCTGGACGTCCTTAATGCAACCCGGGCTCTTCATCTGGAGTATTGCCTGGCATTTCTCCGGGTTAGCTTCCACCCCTCTCTGAGTTATCATAAATCCCAGGAACTTGTCGGCTTCCATGGCGAAGGCGCACTTGAGGGGGTTCAGCCTCATACCGTGTTGACGGAGGGACGCAAATACACTTGCCAGGTCGTTCAAGAGGTCGTCAGGTCGTGTTGTTTTTGCTAGGATGTCGTCCACGTAAACTTCAACTGTTTTTCCTATGAGGTCGTGGAATATCCTGTTCATCAGCCTTTGATATGTTGCCCCTGCATTTTTCAAGCCGAATGGCATTACCTTATAACAGAAAGTTCCTCCTGGCGTTATGAACGCCGTCTTGTCCTCGTCGGGACGGTGCATCGGTATCTGATTGTAACCGGAGTAGGCGTCCATGAAACTCAGATACCGATATCCCGCCGCAGCGTCGACGAGTGCATCTATGTTGGGGAGGGGGAAGCAATCTTTGGGGCATGCTTTGTTAAGGTCAGAGTAGTCCACGCACATTCTCCACCTGCCGTTGTGTTTTCTCACCAATACCACATTCGAGAGCCATGTCGAGTAGTCTACTTCCCGTATGAAGCCTGCTTCTAGGAGGCTGGCCGTTTGCTTGGCTACCTCCTCTGCTCTTTCCGCCGACATCTTTCTCATTCGTTGAGCCACTGGGCGTGCTTCCGCCTTGAGGGCTAGATGATGTGAGATGATTTTTGGATCTATGCCCGGCATGTCAGCTGGTGTCCAGGCGAACAAGTCCCTGTTGGCCCTTATCATTTCGATCAAAGGTTCCTTCAGCTCATGTGGGAGGTTCTTGTTAACGAATGTGAACTTTTCCTCTTCGTCACCGATTCTAAACTTCTCCAAGTCCCCTTCTGGTTCTGGCCTCGGCTTGTCCTCTACTCTGGCATCAAGGTCGGCTAGGAACACGCCGGATGCTTCCTTGGACTTCTTTCGAAGGGAGAGGCTGGCGTTGTCACAAGCGACTGCCGTCTCGAGGTCTCCCCTTATGGTGCCTATGGATCCGTCATCGGTAACGAACTTTATAACTAGCAGTTTGGTGTTGATTATGGCTTCGAAATCGTTGATTGTTTTTCTTCCCAAGATGATGTTGTAGGCAGTGGAATCTCGGAGGATTACGAACTCGGCCATCGCCGATCTTCGGCCTTGGATTTGCCCCACCGAGATTGGTAGGGATATGACTCCGTCCGGTTTGATGAAGTGGTCGCCTAACCCGATAACCCCGTGCTGGTGAGTCGTCAGGTCGGCATCCTTTAGCCCTAGCGCGTCAAACACGTTGCGGAACATGATATTTGAATCAGCTCCTGTGTCGACAAGGATCCGTTTGACGAGGCCGGTTCCCACTCTGGCCGTTATGACCATGGGGGGGTTTTCCGGGGCGTCGCTGAACCACTGGTCTTCCGGGCCGAAAGAAATGGACGGAGGTTTTTTAGAGCTTTGCACCGGCGGGGATGAGATCGCCAGAACCTTAGCGTCTTTCTTGTGTGCCGACCGGGATTTTGGTGCAGCGTTTTTTGCCGTTACCACGTTTATCACAGTGAGGCCGTGGTCTCTGTCCTCGGGTTCCTGTCGCCGCTTGGCCGAACGGGTCTTGCCTTCCTCGTCTTGATCGCGATAACGTCTTCTCGGCTCCCTGATGAGATGGGAGAACGCTGCTAACTTTCCTTCCCTTATCGCTTGTTCCAGTGCGTCCTTCAGGTCAAAACAGTCCTGTGTTTGATGGCCATAACCCTTGTGGTAATCACAATAAAGGTTCTTGTTTCCTCCTGTACGGTCCTTAAGTGGTCGAGGCTTCGGAAGAATTCCCTTCTCAGCTATTTGCTGATAAACTTCCACGATGGGGAGAGTGAGTGGAGTGTAATTAGTGAATTTTCTGACTCGAGGGAACGGCCTAGATGCTTTGTTTGATGCCTCCTCCCTGGCCTTTTCTTTTGCTCTTTCACCGTCCCCACCGGACTGCCGGGCTTGGCTGTAACCGGACTGCCGCTTATTGGCAGCCACGACTCGGCTGACTTCCTCGTCGTTTATGTACTCCTTGGCCACCGTCTGGATTTCAAGCATTGTCCAAACCGGTTTCGTGGTGAGGTGTTTTCGGAAGTTCTCGTTGAGGAGGCCGTTTGTTAGGCAGAGACTAGCCACCGAGTCGGTTAAGCCGTCGATTTCCAAGCATTCATCGTTGAACCGATCTAGGTACCTCCTGGTCGGCTCTCCTTGTCTCTGGGTTACCCCAAGAAGGTTGATGGGGTGCTTGGCCTTTGCTATCCGCGTTGTAAATTGGGCAAGGAATGCACGGCTGATGTCTGAGAAATTGTAGATGGAACTTTGAGGGAGGCCGTTAAACCATCTGATCGCTGGTCCTGCTAGGGTTACCGGGAAGGCGCGGCATCTTACTTCGTCCCCTACTCCCTCTAGGTTCATCCTGGCCTCAAAGGTCGTGAGGTGTTCCAGAGGGTCTTGAGTTCCGTCATACCTCATGTCCGTTGGTTTGTCGAAGTGTTTCGGCAACCGGACCTCGAGGATAGATCGGTGGAACGGGGTGACGCCCATTATCACAGGTTGTCTTGTTCTGTCAGATCTCCCTTCCCCGTCTTCGCGACCTCTTGTCGCTCGGCGGGTCGTTCTGCCGCGGGAGTAGATGATCGTGTCATTTCGTCTTCTTCTTACAGGTGATTCCTCCCGCGTGCTCTCCGCTTCCGTCCGGGATGCGGATGTACGCCGCGGGCGGCTTCTGTGAGAGTCCTCCTCCTCGCTCCCGGGAGACGGGGTATAGCTTGGGTCGGTAAATTGTCCGTCCCGCTCCCGGTCAGCCAGCTGTCGTTCTAGGTTTTGGACTCTGTGGCGTAGCTCCTGCATTATTATGGCGTTGTCGCCACCCGTTCCCCCGAAGGGTCGTGTTCTCGCGTGTTGTTGGGGGGACCTCCGCCGCCCCCTTAGTGAGGCAACGGAGGCTGCCCCCTCCGCTCCAATTGCTCGAGCTTGGTCCCCGGGGCCCAGCACGGCTTCCATTTAGGCAGGGAGTCCCCACAGACGGCGCCAATGTTCGGTGGTCGGGTTCCGGACAAATCGGGTGTATGGGTGGAGGGGCGAGGACGCCTTAGCTCTGGACGCACTGGTTGCGGGTTTGCCGAGCTGGCGAGCACTTGTGCTAGCGAATGGACGAGGGGGGGTGCCACCTGCAAAGACACTCCGACGCCCAAGTCAAATAATGTGCAGGCGGGGAAAGTGATGTGGAAAAGTGACGTACCTCGGGGGAAGAGCCAATCTTCCCCTTATATACATGTCAGTCGTGGGCCCCTTGTGAGGACAGGCCCATATTCCCAAGGACATCGTCCTGCAGCCGCGTGTGGGTCGTACAAGACACGTGTCCGGGTCGTTTGGAGGGCGAGGAGACGGGTCGGGTGGAGCTCGGGCCAGGGCCGACCCGTCGGGTCTTTGGGCCGGGCCGTAACAAATATAGACTTGATAATTAATTTAATTCCCTTGGCAGATATAGTTTCCTCTAATGATGGTGCTTGTTCTATGGCGGCATCAATTGATAATCTTGATGATGACAAGGTATGCTTAATATTCTCATTTGGTTTAATACTTTCATTCAAAGATTTGTTTTAAAATGACAAAGGTATATTTTGTTATTTGCAGATATATTTTTCTTAAATGTTGTGGTTGTTTGATGATTTTGTTGGCAATTTGGCATCTTTTGATACTTTGTGGTTGTTGTTTTAGAGAGATTTTTTGGTGGTATTATTTTGATATTTTGAGAATGATTAAATGTTATATAAATTAGCTATTGTCATTAGATTTATAAAGAATCAAATTCTAGTTGTAATGAACTTATACACTTTAAAATTACTTTAGTATTAATTTTACTTTTAAAAAAATTATGGTTTGAAAATTGAATTTCTAAAAACTGGTTTTAAAAGTGAATTTTTTGTTAAAATATCTGGTTTGAAAATTGAATTTTTAAAAACTAGTTTTAAAATTGGATTTTTGATTGAAGAAACTGATTTTAAAACAGGATTTTCAAAAACTGGTTTTAAAACTGGATTTTATATTAAAAAAATGGATTTTAGATTTGGATTAAAAAAATCGGAATTTAAATTCTAAAACCGATTTTTGTTTTTTCAAACTGATTTAAAACCAGTTTCTCTCTTCAATCCAGTTCTGGTTTGGTCTCATGAACCATAAAACTGGTTCTGAAGTTGATCCAGTTTGGATTTATAAAAATCCAAACAATGCCCACCCCTAATTTGTGTTACATGTGGAAATTAACTTTGATCGTGACTACAAATGAGATTACAACACACATAACATATTAACAAGTGAATTATATTTTCTACAAATATATATGTTTTAGACTAGAAGTTCATAATAAAATTAATAAACTAGCTACCTATGTATGTATTTTATTATGACAACTATATTTAAATCTTTTGCATGGTATAATTTTATTTTTGAATCGGAATATCCTTTAAATTCACTTCTTCATTTCTTTCACTCTCCAACCGACACAAAGCAATGTAATATTCCAATATGAAAACTGATAAATGATAATGTAGCTTTGACACCTAACGACTGCAACAAACCCAACAAGTCAATTCAAAGTTGGGTGCTGCAGCACCCATTGTTTGATGGAGCTACTGTTGGATTAGCATATTTTGATCCAAGGTCTAAGCTCAAGTTGGGAGACGAAAAATCATAAAACTTTGAGTACATTCTTTTGTTTGTCACTGTTGTTGTTTTGCTATTTGCCCTTTCTCTATTGAAATTTTATCAATAAAGGACATTACACTATTGTCATCAGTTCAAAGCATGTGGCATATTCGTGTTTGTGTTCGTGATCTTTTTCTACACCTTTTCGAGAAGATGAGAAGAACAAGAAAAAAAGAGAAAAACACAATGATATCGTTTCTCTTGTTAGATTTGTTGTTATGGATTTTGTTCTATCTTTCTAGAAAAGCCACAAATTTTTTGGAGAAGTCACGAGGTTATTTCTAGTAGAACTTATAGTGGAGCTCACGAAGATAAAATGGTGGTTTGATTTCTTAGGCGCAATTTTTAGCATTGTCCTAATCATTTCCATTCATGTAAAGAAAAACATGTCGACGGTGGTGAGAAATCGCGTCGAGAGCCATCCATTGACAACAACACCACTCGCAACCTCCTAGATACTAGAATGGAGCATGTTTTGTCCGTAGGTCCAACTCCAGATCGCTTCACTCCTACGCTATAAAATTTTAATGAAAAAGATCAGGAAGTTTCCTAACATTTACGACGTCATTTGGTTGCGACATTAATGATTGAAGTGACCAAATTCCACAAGGAATGATGTAAGTCCAAATCTTCAACATGGATAGGACTCAGCGAGAAGTTGGGTTTCTTAAGTTACAAGTCGATGGCATGACATTGGCGGGACATTTTGAAATGGATAATTGGTTGGTGATGATATAAGCCAAAAGTGAAGTTATGTGAATCCGAGTTAAAAACTAGACAAATCAACAACCTATATGAGTACGATCAAGAAGTGTATTACACACTTTACCATAGTATTTATGATAGTAATTCCCAACGAACGGATATTCTATCAACAAGTCTTTGGCCAATCATCTCTCATCTTCAAGCAATATTTTATGCACTTTTAGTCGCAAGTTATGTAAGATTTGATGAGTTCTATCTAAAATGAGATGCATGCACTAATAAATTCACCTGAGATTATCCTTGTGTTTCGAATAATGCACGAACTAATTGTTATATTACGGTTATTGTTTCCTAATTTTAATAATGTCTCCATAATCACCGATATGGTCAACTTGAAAACAAAACTAGGGGAAGCAGCTAGGGATTACTATTTCAGGGACGATGACTTGCCTCCCGAAATTGGAAACTATTATTCCTATGATCCACCCATCCAAGCATTGAACTGCCTCTATACTGCTTTTAAGGATAGGTACATCTTGCAACCACTCCTCCAAACCTACTCCAATCCTAAAGTTCAACTTCGGGGGAAGGACAATCTCTGATTTCACACTACATAATTTGGAACGTCAAAAATCTTGAAGCCTCTTTGGAATCTACCTTTAAGAAGACCTATGTTTTTTAGCTGCAAGGAGTTTCCATCATGGCCAATGTTATCTACACATTAAAGAAGGCCACTGAATTCGGATTTGAATTATCCAAGAAAGATGGTTGGGTTAAAGAACTAGCATCAATACTTCAAAGGTGCTTTGAACAATATAACCGACAGAACCGGACTGAGTTACTCAACCCTTTCAAGCAGCATAATGTGATGATCACAGGATCTTCAATGTAGAATATGCTAAGTTGCCTCAATTTTAACACGCTTGATAATCATCGAGCACAATTTTTGAAGCCAACGTTGGTCCCAAATTGTAAAGAGTTTCTTGAAAAATTTTGTACTTTATTAAATGGCAATCAGGACACACACCATCCAAATATACCATTAGCTTCAGAAAGATGAAATCAAAGGTAATACTATCAAATTTTATGACGTGTTGGAAATAACATTTTACATCACAAATGAAAAAAGATCTCAAATTCAAAAAAAAAAAACTAGTTTATCATAGAAAAAATTGTTAAAATTGTCTAATTTTTTTTCTTGGTTTAGTTGTTGATGTTGTTTCTACCTTCCGGTCTAAATTTCATTGCGATTTACAATTACATAATTAACTATGTATGTATTAATATATAATTATGTATTACATATGTATTAATTAATACATAGATATATATTAATTAATATATAAGTAATACATAATTATGTATTAATATATAAATAGGTAATATATAATTAAATATTAATATATAATTAACTATGTATGTATTAATTAATACATATATAAATATAATTAGGTATTAATCAATAATTATGTATTAACTACATAGGTAATATATACATAGTAATACACAAGTTAATTATATATGTATTAATTATGTACTAATACATACATAAATAATATATACGTACATAATTAATACATACATAGGTAATATATACATGCATAATATATATATAGATAATACATATGTAATGTGCTTATACATAATTAATTATATATGTATTAATTAGGTACTACATACATACATAATTAATACATACATAGTAAATGTATGTATATATGTATTATGGTAATGTTGTTGGAAAATAAGCTTATCTGAATGAATTAGTAAGTTAAATTTTTTCTATTTGGCGTAACTTCATTTTCAATTAGAATATTTGAATTGAATAATCTTTACCTTATAGTTTGACCAAAATTTATGGTTCTTCCTTTTCTTCACCCAAGACAAATTGAAATTTTGTAACTTTGTAATATTAGCGCACTTGATAACCATCTACAACCATTTTTGAATAGAACATTAGCCCAAATTGTAAAGAGTTTCATGAGAAATTCTGTGCTTTATTGAATGACAATCAAAGGTAAGATTGTCGAAATACATTTTTAATTACTTATTTCTTTACTCTGCATACTCTTCTTCTCTTGCTATGGCATACATCAACTTATTGCAATAGCTTTGCCCCAAAGAACTAGTAATGTTACTTATATGTTCTATTTCAACTTCTACTAGTCTCATTGTTCATTTCAGAGTCGTACTTATTTTGATTGTTTAAATATAGATTACTTTGAGTTAATAATGCTTGCTATGAATATGAAAATAGTCAATTTTGATAGAATATGTATGTGCATAAATAAGAACGATTTAATTTTATAGTCAGAAGTAGCCCCTATAGAATGTAGCCAATAGTGGAAATATAATAAACTTCTTAGTTTTCACGTACATTTGTCAAAATTATAATAAATTATTTCTCTATGTTCAATTGCTCCTTCTTGTAGTTCTTCTGAATTTTGAATAGTTTTTAAGATTTCCAGTTTTGTATTATCTAATAAATCATTTAATGATATGAGCGTCTCTATCAGAATTTAGAATTGAATATGATTCCTAAGTTCTTTGGATTTCTGATTTATATGACTAGTTTTATTATAGTTTGTAGTTTACTAGTGGTAGCTTGTATTCTTTTTCTTCCATTTTTTCTTGTTCATACTGATAATCTAACAATCTAACAATAGTACTACATTCATTTGTTTCTATTTCTTCTATTTTAAAAATCTAATCTTAAAAATCTTCCTCCCAAATTTGAACTTTAGGATGGGGTATGCTTGAAGGAGTTGTTTCAACATGTCCCTATCCTTAAAATCAGTATTGAGACGGTTCAATGCTTGGATGATAATTGGATGAGGCTCATAGAAATAAGAGTTTTCAATTTTAGAGGCAAGTCGTCGTCCTGAAATAGGAATCCCTAGTTACTTCCCTTAGTTTTCATTCGAGTTCGACCATGTCGATGATTATAGAGTCATTATTATTATCATCATGAAATAGTGACATAACAATTAGGTCATGCATTGTTCGGAACAGTAGAAAATTCTCAGGAAAATTCATTAGTATAAACATCTCATTTTGGATAGAACTCATAAAATCTTGCTTGACTTGCGAGCAAAACTGCATAAAAACATTGTTTGGAGATGGAAGAGGATTGGCCAAAGACTTGTTGATAGAATACCCGTTCATTGGGAATTAGTATCTTGAATGCTATGGTGAAGTGCTTAATACACTTCTTGATCGTACTCATCTGGGCCACGGATCTGTCCGATTTCAATTCGGATTCACACATCTTCAAGAACTCTTTTCAACTTCTAGCGTACATCGTCACAATCAATTGTCCATTTCAAAATGGCTCGTCGATCTCATGCTATTCATTGTTAACTCAAGAAATTCAACTTCTCACCGAGTTATATCCATGATGAAGTTTCAGTCTTCCATCATTGTCTCTGAAATCTAGTCACTCCAATAATTGATGTACGCAACCAAATGACATCGTAAATGCTGAGAAACTTCCTTATCTTTCTCATTAGGATTCCATAGCACAGGGGTGAAGCAATATGGAGTTAGGCATAAAGACAAAAGATAATCCATTCTAGTATCTAATAGCTGCAGGTGGTATTGTTGTCAATGGATGAATCTCAGCACGGATCTTCGCGCATCGCTGGCATGCTTTTCTTTACGAGAACTAAGAATGATTAGGAGAAAACAGAAGAGGGCTCCCAAAAAACCACACTAACACTTTATTTTGGTGAGCTTCACCACATGTTTTACTAGAAAGAATTTCATAAGTTCTCTAAGAAATATGTGGTTTCTCGAGCAAAATCCATCACAGTAAGGGATACATTATCATTGTGTCCTTCTAGTTTTTGTTCTTGTTCTTTTCCTCTCCTAGAAAAAAAGTTGTAGAAAAATATCATTAACACAAACACACCACATGCTTTGAACTAACAACGATAGTGTAGTAATGCCTTTTCTACATAGTTATCAAATCTGGCTCGACCTAGCCGGTTCGACCGGACCAAGTCACTCGTTGAACCGCTTAAGCATTGAACCCCATGAAAACCAGTTCGACTCGGACGGGTTCTGTAAAAACCGGTGACCCAGCCGGTTCATGTAATTTAGACCGGGTCATGTTCAATTTTTTAAAAAAAAATTGGAAAACGGCGTCGCTTAAAGGACGCCCCCCAACCCTAATTCCCTTATCTGAACTTTGAAGTAGCTTCTTTCACTCTCTCTCTCAATCTCTCTCACTCACTCTGAAGAACCCGCTCACCTTCGCTCAAGCTCTCTCACGGTGTTGCACTCAAGCTTTCTCGTGACTCTTCTCTAGTCTCTCACTTCTCTCTCAATCTCGCACTCATTGTCTCAGAGAGGTCTTCGCGTTTTGTGTCGTCACCATCTCGCACTCAGTTGTCGCCATCTCTGCGCTCGTCTTTGTCGGCGGCAGAATCAGACGGAACCAGCATTTGGTCGTTATCATCTTCGGCCGTCAGTTGGTGAGCTTCCTTCACCGGCAATTGGTCCCTGGGTAGGTGAGCTTCCTTCGGCCATATTCTTTTTTATTTCAATTTCATTGTTGTAAATCATAATTATGCCTTGAATTTGTTAATGAAAGTTGAATTTGTTGTTGAAAATATGACTAAGCTAATTTTTTTTTTGGCTAAAAATCATCACTTGTTGCTGATTATCATCATTGGTGGTTGAATTTATTGCTGCGTTACTGAAATAATGAATTAGCTAATTTTTTTGTTGCTGTAAATTATATTTTGAGGTAAATTTTTTGTTGCTAAAAATTATCAATGAGTTGAATTCATTTGTTCTGTCGTCTCCGAATTCATTGGTCCAACATTTACAATTGTGATGAGTAACATGATTGAAGTTTTTTACTATAGAAATTATGCATCCATGGAGAAGAAAACCAAGGAGTATGTGTTTATATATATTGGAGTTGGACACTATGCAGTTGTTGCATATTTAATTCAACATTACTTTTTCAGTATGGATGAGAACCTCACCACTAGAGTTAGAAGAATGCTTTTCGGCACTTAATTAAGTGATTAATACTAATTAATTGATGTTAAAATAAACATGTAATGTTAATGTGAGTTTGATTTGTTTATGGTAGCTATATTGAGGAATGAAGTAGGATGGTTCGATGAGGAAGAACACAACTCAAGTCTGGTGGCAGCAAAGCTTGCAACAGATGCAACTAATTCAAGTCTGCCATTGTTAAGAGGATTTTAGTCATTTTACAGAATATGATTTTATTGTTGTAAATCATCTTTGCAGATAAATTTTTTGTTGTCATAAATCATCATTGAACTTTAATTTACTTATTGTGTTATATTTTTCTCTCTTTATTTAAATTGAGAAAATATTTTGTATTAGTAACGAATTTATTATATATTTTTGTAATATTAGTTATGTTTAAGAATTAATACTTAATTTTTGTTAGTGTGTTTGTGAAGACATATTTTTAAACTTTTAATTTTAAGCTTATTTTTTTATAATTTGATATTTATATTTAATTAGATCGGGTTAACTGGTTTAATTAGTGATCTACTGGTTGAACCAATGACCTAGTAGTGCGACCAGGTTGATTATCGGTTCGATTCTGATAACTATACTTTTTTGAATATTTCAACCGAGGAAGGAAAATGGCAAAACAACAACAACAACATAGAAAAGAGCAAAAAGAGTGTACCCAAGGTTCCATGATTTTTTTGTCTGTAAACTTGAACATGGACCTTGAAAATCTTTAAAAAATTGGTCTGTTAAGTCGGTTCACCAGTTAACCGATTTTTTGACCGATTTTTTGTCAAATGATTTTTAAGATCGACCGCTTTGGTGACCAATTTTCAGTTAACCCAATTGAATTGGTCGGTCCGATTTGATTTTTAAAACTATTCTATTTTCAATTCAGTTTAAGAATACTGCCTCCCTTTTTTCTCCTCTTGACTCTTGTGACTTCTCCTCAAATTAAGTACTCGCCAAATTTTTTAGATACTTTATGCTTTGGTCATCATTCATTAGAAGTATCCAACTTGATTGTTACCTAAATTCATAATAGCTGTTGTTTTATCTTACAGGTAAGGCTTTGCTAGCAAATTAAAAACCACACACAAAGCACACAAAACAATAGCAATTTCCTCTTTTACTTCTACCCTCTAACTGAGATTCTGTTTTATATCAAACACTGTATTTATTATAAGAAAAATATTTTACTGTCGAAATAAATTACTAGAACACTAAAATATGCTGGCACCTATGTGACAATTGCTTTTGAAAAATATTATGTAGTCCATGCAGCACCATTCATATGTTATAAAAAAGGAAGAGTCATAAAGAGAGGTAAAAAAACTCATTTATCTTTTGAAAAACAACTAATCACCTAACAGAAAAATAATACTGTGTTCGGTGCACAATTCCAAGTAGGACCTTTAGATATTCTATATCCAGGGAGCTCTGAATAAAGATCAATAGCAAAACTGAAAGACCTAAAAGGAGGTCCAATTTGTTTCCAATGCATAATAATATTTCAAAATTTTGAATGTCAAAGCAAAATACCCAATCTAAAAGTGTAGTTAGAGAAAATGGCTGCATATAACAAGAAAATCAAATCTACATTATATGCATGTCACTACAAATGCATACTTAAGACAGGCGAACAAAATAAATAGCCGAAGAATAATTCACATACATATTGATGTATTTTGTTTATAATTTGCAAACCAAGAGGTTTAATTAACTAAATTACGTTCAATTTAATCAAAATAGGAGTAGATCACATTAATAATAATTTATACATGATAATTTAGACAACTTTAAAAGGTATAATTGCAATAGTTAATTTCATTCAATAACTAAATACTATCTTTTTTGAATACTATAATGAGTAATTTTGTAACACATAGATGATAAATTTAAAATTATTGTATTCTGCCAGCAGACTAGACTAAGCTAAACGAATTTATGGGAAAAGAAAAAAAAAAGTAAAAAAAGTAAAGATCCGTGTATTAGTACCCCGTCTACTCTACATATCCGACCGTTTTACACTTTTACCCCTCAATATCACACTCCGCCATAATCATCCAAATTCTCTCCCCCAAAAGTTCCTAACCCGTTTCCTATTTCATCGCCATCATCTTCATACTGAATACTGAAACAGCGAAACTACCTTCTTGTCCGTTTGTGAATGTGTAGTTTTTTCGTTCACTCTCTCCCCACAAAACGCATCGTTTTGACATCATCTCTTTCGTCATTCAAGCCTCATTCGTAATTTGCTTCTTTTCAGGGTAAAGAAAAGAAAAGAAAATTTAACTCCTTTTCAGTTCTTCTTCTTTAACACTACTATTTTTCTTTTTCTTTTTACTTTTTTTTTCGAGTTTGACACTGAATATTCAAACTACGCAGATTCGGATTCTGCTTCATTTCACATCAAAGATTGTAACTTCACCGCCAAGACTGAACATTTCTCTGGTTGGAAACTTTCTAGGGTTCTTGCCGCCAAAAGAGTCAACATGAGAGCCAAATTGGTTGTGTTCCCAATACGAGGGAGAAACTGGTGCTTCAGCAGAGCCATTGATCATTCTCTTAAGAATTCAGCTACTTCTTCTTCTCATTCTCCTCCAACGTTCAAAGAACTGTGGAAGGGCGTTAATGTTGCTGATAAACCCTTTAATGCCAAAGCTGAGCTTCTTGCTGATTACTGTGGCAACAAGGTGCCTTTTTGTTGTTTCGATCATTGTATTAACTTTGTTTCTTTGTCAATTTCTGTTTCTTGGGTTGTCACATTCTTGTGTGTACTGTTTTCTTAACCAATTGCTTTATTTGGTTGTGGTTGCGGTTAATAGATGAATAAAGCTTGGATTGGTTTGGAAAAAGCACCGGATGGGTCTATCAAGAAGAAGATTCATGGGTTAGTTTTTTACATTGTTGGTTTTGAATGATAGTCTTTTAAAAGTGTTGATTACGCTATGCATAATATGCTCGAATGTGATTTGAGTTGTTGCAGGTGGGGGTCATGGCTTTTGTCACAGGTTAAGCCCTCCGAGATTTTCTTGAAATCTATATCGAATGAAGTCACTAGCGTCGAAGTCATTTACCCTTCAAGGTTGGTGCCGCAGCCTTGTTTTGATGCATACTTGCTTGGTTTCGGAATAGTTTAGTAGTTTACTACTCTTAATAGTAGATTTGCCTTCGATATATGTTTATAATGGGGTTGATATGTATGGCAATGTTGAGTTTGATTCCTGTGTATGAGCCTTTTAAGAGGTGCTTAGAAACCTTGCCTGATATATGACAATTACAATGTTATTGCAGTCTGAATGCACAACTTGTTCGCCGAAGATTAAGACATATTGCTATGAGGTAATTCTCCCTCTAACACCTGTTTCCAAAAAAAGCAGCAAAAGTTGATGGTGTTGGAACAATAATTTAATCTGGAATCTGTTAGTGTAGCTTCCAATTTAATTATGTAATTAAATCTTCATTGTCATATGAACTATTGTCTCATTTACAGGGGAACAATTATCCACCGGAAATACTTGTATGCTACAGTTTCATTGATTCCATTTTCCTCTGCACTGATGGTATGTATGTGCTCGGTGGACTTGTGTTTGCTCTTTAATATCTATCTTGGCTTCAATTGATGGCCATTCTTAATTGTACATTGTAGGTTTTACCTTTGCCTAATGTCGCATTCTTCTGGGTTTCATTTCGGGCTTATTCTCATTGGAGAGCCCTTCAGGTTTGTACTACTATTAGATTTGCAATGCACTTATTCACCCTCTATAATAATTTATGGTAATCTGTCTGTTTTGCTGCCACAATCAGAGATGTCTCTACTGCTCATGTTTGTCTTGGCTTTCTACTTTTATATGATAGTGCCATGTTTTATTGTCATGCGGCATGCGCAATCAGTGGATTTATTTATGCCTAGTATGTTTTGGAAGGGGCATCATTTGATTTGGAAGGACTTTGAAAATTGCTTTGTTCTTGATAGATGTTCACTTTCAATTAGGCCAATGGATAGTATTTTTGTATAATGTTTCGAGCTTCGCTTCTGACTTGTTTTTTGTTGCCATCTTAGGGAAGTGAGAAGCTATTCCAACTCGCCTCGGATAGCAGCAAGATGTCTAACACATCGACTCATAAGAAGGAAACTGAGCATAAGGACTCAACCAATAAAACCAATAATAGTTCAGATGAACCACACTTGGTAAGTGTCTCATGCAATCTGATCTATAGCATCAATTAAGACATTGTCAAGTGTAATTGATTTAACAATTTGCAAAATATGTTATTATATTTAGAATGCATGCTTCATAGTTTTGTAGGTTAGAACTATTTTTTAAAGCCTTTGGTACATTGGATGTGCAAGAGTGAAAGCATATTATTGTTTTGCTTAATGAATCATATCCTTTAGTTCTCAACTAATATCATATCATATCCCCCCAAAAAAAGTGTGTAATACTATTTTATGTGCTAACTTTCATTTTGTACTCTGTTTTTTCTTTTAATAATCATATGACTTAGAAATTGCTGCCATCGGAAGAACTTGATGATCTTGTTGAACTTGAAGATGGGAAAGACGGCCTGAGTCAACAAGCCATCACAAAAATTTGCAAGATATATGATTTGAACACCATAGATGTTCTAAAATACAAGAAATCTACCTTTTGATCATCACAATTTTGTAATGCAACATGCTTTTTTTTTTCACCAATTAATTCATTCACATTTTTAGGTGTAATTACATGAATTTTTTGTAAGTAGGATTTTACAGAGATACTAACTGGTTCAGAGTTTTGAGTACATATTACTCGTGAATAACTTCGTCTTCGGTTGTGTAATTTCAATTGTATGAATGAGACTGAGTTTTGGTCGTGTGTTCTAGTTCCAATTTCTCCCCTTACTATCTTTGGTAAATAAAATAACATATAATAACAAATGAGGGAGTTTTAAATAGTGTCATTGTTTCGTATACCTTGTTATTCACTAACTTCTATAATCAACGGTGGTTAAACTTGAATTGACTGTAAATTCTTGTGGAAATTTTTTTTATAAGAAATTAGTTAGAGTTGCTTACAAGTTTTACAAGTTGCTACACATTAGAGTCTTTTAATGCGTTATTTAATTTCCAAAGCGCTACACTCACCGTGAATTATAAACGACTCCTCTTCCTCTTCCTCCTCCTCTTCACTCACTGTGAATTATGAACAACTCATCTTCATCTTCCTTTTCCTCTTCCTCTTCCTCTTCTTCTTCTTCTTCTTCACTCACCGTGGATTATGAACAACTCATCTTCCTCTTCTTCTTCCTCTTCCTCTTCTTCTCCTTCTTCTTCTTCTTCCTCCTCCATGTATTTCTTCGTTATTCTCTCTGCCTTTTCATTAGTTGTTTTATTTGCGTTTATTACTGGTATTCTTGCTTCGTTTTTTTTTCGATTTTCATGGTTTCTGAAATCAAGCTTTGAAATCGTTTTGAAGATAATGAAACTTCAGAAATACACCCAAACGATTATAGAAAATACACCCAAACGATATTTCTTCGTTATTCTCTTTGTCTTTTCATTAGTTGTTTTACTTGCATTTATTACTGGTATTCTTGCTTCTTTTTTTTATTTTCATGGTTTCTGAAATCAAACTTTGAAATCGTTTTGAAAATAATAGAACTTCAGAAATACACCCAAACGATTATAGAAAATACACCCAAACGATATTTCTTCGTTATTCTCTTTGCCTTTTCATTAGTTGTTTTACTCGTTTATTACTGGTATTCTTACTTCTTTTTTTTCGATTTTCATGGTTTTTGAAATCAAGTTTTGAAATCGTTTTGAAAATAATGAAACTTCAGAAATACACCCAAACGATTACAGAAATACACCCAAA
>NC_029773.3:5874087-5888573 GCF_000817695.3 Arachis duranensis | reverse complement strand
CTTAAATATAATTAATAAATAAAATTTTTTTATAAATATTTAAATATAAAATTATTTTTATTTTTGTTTATAATATTTTTTAATAAAAAATAACTTAATTTTTTTTTCTTTTTTAAGTTCACCCAAACAACCCTTTTATATAGAATTGCACGCAGTAGTAGTATGTAGAAGCAGTTTGTTTATAAGGCATAAATAAAAAGCCCAGCTGATTCAGTGCACAACTTCAATTCTAAATCCCTTGTTGGGTTTCGCTTCTCTCTCAAGCAAGTTCCCAACTTTACCCTCTTCATCACAGTCCGAAGAAGAAGAAGAAGAAGAAGAAGAAGAGGAGCTTCTTCACACAGCGTCCAATCGAAATGGCAATTGAACACGAAGACGAACTCAAGGACGAGAAGAACCCTAGACCCCTTGACGAAGATGACATCGCCCTCCTCAAAACCTATGTATGTAACCTCCTTTTCCTTTTTCTTCCTCTCTCCAAAACCCTAATTCCCAATTATGCCCCTTTTCTATAGCAGATCTTAACATCTACATAAGTTGTGTTTGACGTACTATATTAATCCCAATTGAATCGAGGTCTTACTTGTTTTCATCTCAGCTGCTACTCGTATTTAAACTATTAGTGGTTGTGGGGAAAAAATGAATATGTTTATCTGATTTCAATTGATTATGATTTTCGATGGTGGTGGTTAGTTAAAGTCTGTAACTTTGAACTCAGTGTATTTAGTTTTGAACTGTATAAAGTTGAAGGCTTCCTATTACTGTCTCTATTTCTGATTATGAGCTTTTTGGATGCCAAGGGTTTTTAGGTTGCTGATTGGGATTTGTGTGATTGTTGTTTTTTTGGAATGGTTATGTAAATTTGAGATTTTAGTTGTATCTAGCTTGAGAAGATATTGAGGGTGCTCAATCAGAGAATATAGTTATCAATTAAGGTATATGGTAGCTCAATGGCTTAAGGACCCATGATAATTTATATCAAAATTGTTTTTTAAGAAAAAGGTCTTGATTTTTATGGTTTAACTATATATATGGTTTACAATAGGGTACTAGAGCATTTTCTGATTCATGCAGCTGAATCTTCCTATTGAGAAAAGCTTGAATGCTATTGTTTAAAAAAAGCATTTTCTGATTTGTCAATTTATGTGTAGGTTGTTGAATGTCTTTCTTCCATAGTTTAAAGGAAAATAAGTAATACTTAGATACATAGATGGTTTCCTCATTTGTTGAATCTTCACTTTCTCTTGGCTTCTCTATATTGTTGTTCACCAAAAATGCTTTCCCTTGGTCATTGGTTTTCTCATCCTTGGTGTGTTTCAAACAGACTTTCACAATATATTTATGTATGCAGGGTTTGGGACCATACTCCACAAGTATCAAAAAAGTTGAGAAGGAAATCAAAGATATGGCAAAGAAAGTGAATGACCTATGTGGTATGTGCAAAATATTTAGCTTGTTACTGCACATCTTAGTTTCCTGGCAGATCTTTCTGTTGTTAAATTAAAGTAAGTTGCATTTTGTCTGGTATCAAAATGTAGCTGTTGCTGATTACCTTTGTTTCCCGTTTTGATGACTATAAATGGTTGTTAATTTAGTATCCTTCTCCTATCCCGAAATTTATCACGTCATCCACATAGGTGGTGTCATTAGTTTGTGGCCATTCATCAAAGTAAACTGGTCTCAAGAAATGAACATATGCTATTTTCATTGCCTTAATACTGTTTACATTTTCACAGTGTCTTAGATGTTAGCTTCCTCTTGTGGTAATAGGTATCAAGGAATCTGATACTGGTTTAGCCGCACCAAGCCAGTGGGATCTTGTGTCTGATAAGCAGATGATGCAGGAGGAGCAGCCTCTTCAGGTCCTTTTTTATTTTGGCAGTTGGGGGGCGGGTGGGGTTGATTTTCTTCGTATATTTTAAATTTCATACAATTTTTAACTATTGCTATTTGTTTAACAGGTGGCAAGGTGCACAAAGATTATAAATCCAAACTCCGAAGATGCTAAATATGTTATCAATGTGAAACAGATTGCTAAGGTGCCTATACTGTTACCTATCTTCAGATAATTAATTTTTTTCAAGATGTTCAGCTTCACTTGATGAACATAACTTGCATCTCAATTATTTGCAAGCATTATGAAATCCAAATGCGATGCCAAAGTTCTTCATTTTGTTCATTTCTTGGAATTAGGTCTAATATTCCTTTTGCTTTATTGATGACAGTTTGTTGTTGGCCTTGGTGACAAAGTTTCCCCCACTGACATAGAGGAAGGGATGCGTGTTGGGTATGTTTTTTATCAGCAAATTTAATAAAATATAACCATGTAAAAAAGAGGAACTTTATTGTCATGTGTGCTTTTTGTTTGACCTTCATATTATAATTGCAGGGTTGATAGAAACAAATATCAGATTCAAATTCCTTTGCCACCAAAGATTGATCCAAGTGTTACCATGATGACGGTTGAAGAGAAGCCTGATGTGACATATAATGATGTTGGTGGTTGTAAAGAGCAGATTGAAAAGATGCGAGAAGTAAATACTACAAAATTCTCCATTTTCTAAATTACAATAAAGGAAATAAATTATATTACGTGGCACTAAATTATTAATTTCCCTTTTAGGTAGTTGAACTTCCTATGCTTCATCCGGAGAAATTTGTCAAGCTTGGAATTGACCCTCCAAAGGGAGTTCTTTGTTATGGTCCCCCGGGAACTGGCAAAACACTTCTAGCAAGGGCTGTGGCTAATAGGACTGATGCTTGTTTTATAAGAGTCATTGGAAGTGAACTGGTTCAGAAGTATGTTGGTGAGGGAGCTCGGATGGTTCGGGAACTATTTCAGGTAAATATTTACCTAGGACCTGTGTTTAGCTTTTGATCATTGTTTGATATATCATTCAACTAAAATTGTTATCTCCTGCACAGATGGCTCGTTCAAAGAAGGCTTGCATTGTCTTTTTTGATGAAGTTGATGCAATTGGTGGTGCAAGGTTTGATGATGGTGTTGGTGGTGACAATGAGGTTCAGCGCACAATGCTTGAAATTGTGAATCAGCTCGATGGGTTTGATGCTCGTGGAAACATCAAAGTTCTCATGGCAACAAACAGGTTGGTTGATTTGCCCATCAAATTATTTCCCCCTTTATTCCAATGTTAATATAGATTTTTTGATGAGAATGATCAAGTATGCACTTAAATTTGTTATTTTCAAACCCTTTAAGGCGCTAGATGTCTGATCATTTATGGCTTTTTTGTTAGACCTGACACACTAGATCCGGCACTACTACGGCCTGGACGATTGGATCGTAAAGTGGAATTCGGTCTTCCTGATTTAGAGAGTAGGACGCAGATATTCAAGATTCACACAAGAACCATGAACTGCGAAAGGGACATCCGTTTTGAACTTCTAGCTCGGCTTTGCCCGAATTCCACTGGTGAGAATTCCTCTAAGACTTGGCAATTCTTAATTTAGGCCCATACTTTTTAACCACACTAACACTGTTAAGTATCTCAGCATTGTGGATGGTATTCTTAACTTTGGTCCATACTGTTAATGCATTCTATTTCGGCATTACCTATATTTCATGTTCCGGTTTCTGTTCTTTTTCAAGCCCTCCAGCCACACTGAGAAATACTTGCATGTCTCTCGAGCGAATTTGATAGATGTGTGGTTCCATTGTGCTCCATTCTTGGTTGCTTGTAGACATTGATTTTCTTGTTTATCTCCAGGAGCTGATATAAGGAGTGTGTGCACCGAAGCCGGTATGTACGCAATCCGGGCCAGAAGGAAGACTGTAACAGAGAAGGACTTCCTTGATGCAGTAAACAAAGTGATCAAGGGGTACCAGAAGTTCAGTGCAACCCCAAAGTATATGGTCTACAACTGAGTTTTTTCTTTTGTTGCCTATTTCCTAGGAGAGACCATTTTAGCACAAAAATGTTCCAAGGGGCATATGCTTATTATTTTCATTAGTAGTTTGTGAAACTTGCATGTTGGAATGCATACTTTTAAGGTTTACTCTCTTAAATCCATGTACCAAACTTTTTTCCCTTGTTATAAAACGTTCAAATTGTTTTTCTGAGTGTTGTTGCTTGTTCTTCCTTTGTTGTATTTGTGCACAATAACAACACACTCTAAAGTATGCATGTGATGGAAACTAGTTTGCGATGTTTATTATTATTATTATTATTATTATTATTATTATTATTATTATTATTATTAGGAATGCTAGGGGTCAGCAATTTTTGTGTTTTGTAACCATCAATTGGCTATCAATATTGCTTTTAATGGTATGAGATTACATCTAATGGTGAAATATCACTTACTTTTCTTTTGATGGTTAAGTGCTAGTCACAAAATATAAAAGTTGCTACTTGCTAGTCCTTAGACTTTTTCTTTTATTATTATTGGAAAATTGGAACAACAGAGGTATCAAAAGGAGTAATTGAATAATTTCTGTTCAAATTATAAAGTTATGACTGATTAATTTTAGTGCATCATTCATTCCGGCAATATCACATTAATATTTTTTATCAGATTTTAATAATTAATTTATTCTCACATTAATATTTTTTATCAGATTTTAATAATTAATTTATTTTAGAATTTAATTTTGATGTATTTTAGTATAAAATTATTTTATATGTGCATCTAACTGCGTAAATGATCATCTAAGAAAATAATTATGATTATATTAATGTATAAAACATTTTACATATCAATGTATTAAAATTAAATTTTTTATTTTAATGTATCATATATTAAGTTAGACTTTATATATTTAAATTATCCCCTTCAAATTATTTTGGTCAATTGATAATATTTATTAAAACTTGACATTTTTTTTAAATTTTTGTATTTTAAAATAAACTTAATTTTGATATATTATCAATGTAAAATAATTTTATACGTATATTTAATTAGGTGAAAATTTGTATTTAAACTTGAATAATTTGATTAAATTTTTATTTAACAACTTTTAATTATCAACTTTAAGTAAAGTTGATTACACCTGAGTTTTCACCCTCTAATTATATATCATCGGATCAACAAAAATATTGACTACGTGAATGTCATGCAAAAATAAATGTAAATATAAGATGTGGATTAATATTAAGGTGGATATTCAAGTACAGTCAATTTCACTTCACCTGAAGTTAATAATTGAAAACTATTAGATAAAAATTTAGTTAAAATTATTTAACAATTCTTAAATATCAAACTTCATGTGAAATTGACTGGAAATGAGACCTGAGTTCTCACCTAAAATTAATCCTTTTAAATATTTGTATAATAAGGAATCAAAAAATGAGCATAAACGTTCGGGTGCAACACGCAGAAGTCTAAAGTCAAAACCATAAACCCTTTGCATCGCGCTGTTACCGTTCTTACGATCCTCTTCATAAATGGCTTCAGCGTGCAGCAGAATCGCGCAAAGAGCTTCTTCATTTTCTTCCATAAAATCAACCATCAAATCCACTCTTCGCTCTTCATCCTTCTCCAACACCGCCACCACTACTTCTCCTCTTCGCCGATCCATTTTAACTAGGTTTTTTTTTTTCCACTGTGACGTTATTTCCAAGTTCCCAAGCTCGAAATTTTTATTCCTCAAGTGTTGTGATTGTTGTTGTAGGGTTGCTCCGGAACTGAGATGCGCGCAGTCGATGCTGCCACTGCATAGTGCGGTTGCGACGGCGAGGATGGCGTCATGCCTGAGAACAACATCTCGGAGCTGCCGAGCGCTATCACAGGGTACTCTCTGCTGCACCTCTCCCGGCCTCTAATACTTACTTTTTCCTCCATAAAAATTCTTCAACTGTGAATTGCTAGTTTCCTTGCTTCATAGATTGAAGTTTCTCTGTGAATTGTACTGAGTAACATGTTTAGATATTGGATTAGCTTTGATGGAAGATGCATTTTTTTTCATTCCTAATATATGCTGCTCTAAACATAGAAGGAGGAAATCTGAAAACACACTAAGCTCTTGAAGTGGAAAAGACATTGTTATATATGGACTAAAGGAATGTGTGTTTATTATTTAAGGGTGAATCGAAGTACTACGATATGGATGAACCAACAGTAGTTACATCGAAAGGGTTAGATAGATTGCTCGGATGAAATTGAGATTTTGTACTCTGAGTTGATAGAAAGTTGCATTGGGTTTTTGGACTTTGTTGAACCACTGGATCCTCTTATTGGTTTGTAGCACAATCTTGGCATGTAGTGTGTCTCTGCTCAATACTATCTAGAACATTTAAATGTTTTGGAAGGTGGAACAGCCTCGCGCATGGTCTATTTTGACTCTAATTTATAGTGGGGGCATTGTTAGCTGGGTAGGTTGGTTTTGTGTATAAAACAGTTTGAAGGCCAAAAAGTACAAAGTGAATGTGATGTTATCAACTAACTTTAAAATTTGGTTCCTGCAGGCACATAGTTAATTGGGAGCTTGCGGGACCAGTCACTTTTGACCTACTGCCTCATTACCAAGTATGAAAAGATTAAGTGTTCTTTTAACATTTAATAATAATCTCTTAGCAATCTTATAATGCAGCCGTATCTGTTTCATAAAAATGTTCTGATTTTTCACCAATGTATGTTAGGATAAGAATGGATTTCATGTGCAGTAATGCCCTCCTCTTTTCTTTTGTTTTGGAATTGAAAAGTGGAATTCAGATTTTTGACGAATGAAAATTGTGAAGTCGAATTTAGCATCATTTCTAGAATAATTGACAACATTCATTCCTTTTTCTTCGCTCAATGTTTTCTTGCTAAGGCTTTGAGGTTGAGTATCTTGCACTTGTAATCAATTGCTCTTTGAAAGAGGTCTGGTGATTTCCTTTAGAAAACCCCAAATGACTAGTTCTTTGCTATTTTTCATGTGCTTAAATGTAGGAAATGTGATGAACAATTAAAACATTAGATGGGGGCATTTTTGGCAATCTATTTCAGTTTGATGTGTTAAGGAGGCCTATAGAAGTCCTTATAAGGAGGAAGGAGAGTGGATAAGATGAATGTTAGTCTAATGGAGGAGGTGGAGGGAGACTTGGAAACCATGGAAGAAACTATTAAAACAATTTAGAACTTGGTAATCTAAATATGAACAGGATTTCATGCGTCATCTAATCATTGTTTGTTGCCAATCTCACCAATTGGGTCAAAACTTGGTAATTGTGGTAGTTGTTGTATTTTGGTTTGATGTTCCATTGGATTAGTCGCAATGGTTTTTCCATCCATTAATTAGTATGATGATTCTGGTGTGGTGGATACAATTAGATTCCAAAATTTTCATTGTGAGGTCAATTTATTACCATACTTCCACTGCTCCTTAACCTTAACAAATAACATATATGTAATTCTTCAAATTAATAAAATAACCATGCTACGAGATGGTTACCCCACATCTTTCTTGTGTTACTGATTTGTTAGTATAAATCTCCTCCATAATTAGGAGATGGTTACCCCCGCATCTTCTTTGTGATTAGCTCACTAGCCCGCTTAAACAACTGTTGGGAATCCAAGTCCCGCCTTGTGCATGCAGCAACCCATTGGCCAACGAAAAATTCTTAAATGAACTTAAATTCCCAACCGATTAGTCCTTGAACTGTTGAGGTGAGGAATACCGTGGGAAATCAAAAAAGAAAATGTTGAATAGATAATCAAGGACAGTTATTGAACAACCTGATTCTAGGATGAGAACATTTGGCTTAAAATTTATATAAATCAGATTTTCCTTTTATAGTAAATAAGTATACTGTCGGTAGTTAAGATAACTGCTACTTTCGCCCAGATGGAATTGATGGGACGTGAGACATGCATGCTGTTCTTAAGGTAGGATATTTTTCTTTGTTGTCCGAAGTGTTTGGAGAATAATAGACAATAGTCACCTCATAATTTGTGTCTAGTGTCTATGCATGTTTGTGAATAAAATTGTACAAACACCATCAGTATGGATTAATGGATCTTAGATCTTCCATTGCATTAGAAATTTTATGTTGTTTTTCACTCTTTGGCTCTTTGATTTATGTAAGCATTCTTTATTTTCTCCAGGATGTTTCTAACTAAGACTTCGTTTATTTGTTCTATAGTGCGATTAAATCGCACTGTCTTTGATTCGTGCAAGGGTTTACTTATCAAATAAACTTAAAATAAAAAATACTTATAAACTAGACCTAGCATCACTCGAAAGAATCATGAAAAATAATCAACTAACATTATCATTCATGAGAACTATTTCTATATAAGCCGTCTTGCTCTTGTCAAATTTAGATGGAACTTTCTATAACTTTATAATTCTTACCTTTATTTTCCAAACGTTTTCATCACATAATCTACCATAAATAATACTACTGATAGAATTGTAACTAATAGTCATTAGGTATGAAAAATAAAAAACAGAAAAAAAAAACTATGTCTGAATTATGAATTTTCTAAATAAATTATAATGGTAATAATTCATATATATATTATACACATTAATAATTAGCTAATATTTTCAAAGAAAATACTTGTTATAATTAAGTGAAAATTATGTCATTATATTTTATTAATTTTTTTTATTAATTAAATAAAAATACTTGTTCAGTATATATATTATCTAGTATATATATTATCTACATTAACTATATGCTAATATTTTTGAGAAAGAGATAAAAGAAAAGATATATAAATATATATAATATTATTGCTATATAAAAAATAAATATAAAAAATGTTACTATAATAAAATTATACTATAAGCAATTATAATTATAAACTATTTTTATTGATATACTATATCTATAGTAGTATCATATATTTTCGTAAAGAATAACTATTAATTAATACTATATATATGTTTTCACAAAAATTACATAAAATTGCTTTCTCAAATGTTAACACATAAAAATGGAAATCGAGTTATTATCATTGTATATTACAAATATGTAATTTTACAAAAAAAAAAAAACTCATTTAGTAATTTTTTATTTTTTATTATTAATGTCTGTATAATCTTCATAAATTACAGTAATTATTTTTTAGGTATACGTATACATTAATTTTGTTAAATAATTTTAAATATTTTTTATTTATGCTTACATATATATTAGTTATACTTAAAAATATTTAAATCACATATATTAATTATTTTTTTGTTATGATTATTTTATATATATATATGATTATTTGTATTTTACGATCGTACAATAATTTTTTATTTTTTATATCTATGTACATTTTTCAATCTCCGTTCATACATATGATTAACAATTTTTTTTAAATAGTGATATTTTAACTTTTCTTTTCTTTCATATATCTTCATATATTAGCAAGAAAAACAAAATTACGTATTGTGGCTCTTTTTCTTTTATCACACCTTAATTTTAATTAATCAATCTTGTGTCAACACAATATAATTAAATTTCTAATTTATTGATGAATTACACTTCTCTTAATAATTGCATTATTAATCTGAAATATAAAAAAAATGGGATACATATATCCAAGAAAGAAAATAAACTTAAAAGTCGAAAAAAAATTTATATTAAAAATTTTAAAAATAACATATCCAAGAAGAATAGTCGTAATATATAAATTAAGATAACAATTTAAATTTCTCTCCAACTAATTTAATCAAATATCAATATTAGAACTAAATTACTTAAATAATATTTAATATATACTAGTCCTTAGACACAGATTAGAATCATTCTCGTAACGACAACCAACTGAAACAACATCATAAATTCTAACATTTTAAATTTGTATGAATTCAGACTATCCCCTTGTTAAATAAGTTTCATCATCCGTTATCCATGCAATGTGGCAATGTATAGAATTGCCACACCGAGAAACTAAACTAACCTTTATTTCTCTCAATGGCATTGCATTAATGCAAAAAAATGTTCAGTAATTTTTGAAAAAAACACAATATATTATAAAATTATTTGAATTATGAAAACCTTAAAATAATAAAATTTGAATATATTACCAATCGTTGAAATTGCATTAGGTTGGTCATAATATGTGAGTAAATCCAACCATCCTTCGGTAAAATAGAATTTATTACCCCTTCGTTGGACGCTTACATCCGTGTAATTAGAATCCGAATCAGTGAATACAACTTGAGATGGTATTTGATGGATGTGGTGCATTGTAAATTATTGTAACAAAAGACAATCACACTGGAACATTAAATGAAAAGACAATCACATTGGAACATTAGACAAAAAGAATAAATTGGAGTAAGAACAATCATTAAATTATCAAAAGAATAATATAATAGAATGAATATATAAAAAATACTATAAAAAATTATAAATTATACCTTAAAAGGATCAACTTTGATGAAAAACGAAAAATACATTCTTATTCTATGAAGTAGTCAAGGAAGAATAATAAATTAAAAAAAAGAGTTGACTCTTAGATCTAGGCTCACAAACCACAAAAAATATTATACATAGACTTTATTAGAACAAAAATAATTATATAAATTAGTTATTATTAAGTTAATTTTTTTTATTTACGTTATACATTATATATTTGCCATGATTGAATAAGCCATTATCATATCATATACATTTTTATCATAATTAGAATCATAAATTTTTGTTTTAATTTTTTAAGGTAGATATCAATATCAACTTGCCAAAAATTATGACTAATTTAAAATTATATTATAATAATTGAAAATTAAAATTATTGACACATAACATAATTATGTATTAAATGCTGATTTGATATATAATTATAAAATAATTATTGATAATTAACATAATTATGTATTAAATGCTAATTTGATGTATAATGATTGACAATTAACATAATTATGTAGAAAATAAAACATAACAACTAAAATTAAATTTGTTAACTAATCGAAGCTAGGTAGACAATGTTTGTCAATTATTTTAGCATTTAATTATTGATATCTATTATTATTATTATTATTATTATTATTATTATTATTATTATTAATTGATATCAATATAAATGGGTTACCATTGACGTAACAACTTGTTATAAATATAATAAAAATATTTTTCTAAAATAAATTTAGAAGAGAGAATAGTGCTTTCATTTTGGAAGAAAAATGAATTAGTATTCGATAAAATATTCATTTAGAATAATTAAAAAAAGTAAAAGTATGATATTATTAAAAATAGTACATTTTTATGTTTAAAAAATTACGTTTAAATAAAATATTTATATATAAAATTTAGAGTAACATAGTTTCATGAATATGAATTGTTAATCAATAATGAACTAACATAAAATTATAACACAATTTATTTACAAAAAAATAATCAACAATTAATATTAATAAATATAAAAATCATCCAAACACTTTGATTAAAAATATGTGTGGTTAATTATTATTTATTATTAATAATATTTTGTTTATAACAAAAAGTAAAAATATAATTATTCAGATTTAGATTTTAGAAGAATTAACGTTATAAGTAACAAATAATTTATTTTATCATGCATATTATAAATTAATAAATTAAACCAATTTATATAGTGAATTATAATTAATTAATTGGTATAAATTATAATGAATTATATGATATTTAAAAAGAAAATAAAATGAATAAGAAGAAATAAAAAGAAATAAAAGAGATAAAAAACTACAATAAAATAAATTGAGTGTGAGGGTTTTTTTGTAAATTTTATATCACATCTATTTCAATAATGATAAATAAAAATACTACGTCAACTTGATATTTAAGAGAAAATGATGAGATAAAATCATAACACAGTTCTAAAGTAAAAGTTTAAATTAGACCATAATATCATTGCACAACACAAATTAAAAATAATTTCACACTACAATATACCACACAAACAGGTAAATGACTTAAGTTTAAATACTTAAATTTTTTTTATTTATGCAGACATGATAACACCATGGTCTAAAATGTAAATTCCGCTAAATTAGTAAATAATTAGTCAATAAATTAAGTTTTAATAAGAAAAATTAGAAATGTAAATCTTATACTAAAATAGGATACAGCTCATTAAAATGAGAATTTTGACACTAATTTCAAAGAATTTGGCCCAAAATTAGACCGAACAGACCAAACCGTTCGAACTGAACTCGGGTCCAATCAATCCACTCATTTAGGTGAGCTTCAGCTCACTTATCCCTCCTTTACATGCAAAGAACGTTGAAGCTCAGCACAAGGGAGAAGAAGGAAATCAAATTCACAAAAACCCTTGATTTCATTCAAATTCATGTAACTTTTGATCTGGAGTTTCGATTGTCGCATCGTTTGCGACTACGCATTTGCGTCGTCGAGTTCTACAAAGCTCGAAACCTTGTGAGGTAAGGAAGTCACGTTTTCTTCCTTAATTTCTTTACTTTCAATTTCGAAATCTATGAACAAAGGTATTGAAAATTGTTAAATAATTTTGGTGTTAAGGTTCGAATTAACTTGAGAAAAACATTCACTCTTGCTTATATGGCGCTTGGGTAAGGTGAGAATTCTAGAACCTTAGCTAATTCTTTAATTGAGTATGTTAGGTATTGGATTTTGAGTATGTATGTGTCATATATGTGAATTAGGTTTGTGTATATGTAAATTGGAGCTTGATTGTATATGTTGAAGACTTGGTGGAGGTTTGGTGACAATGCTTAGGTGACTTTGGACCTATGGGGATGTGTTTGGTTCCTTTGGTGGTGCCTTGGAAAAAATACGTGGAAATCGGCCAAGGTATGGTTTAAGTTTTACGTATTTAATATATAATGTTCTGTGAAAACTTAGGCTAGATAACCATAGGATAGGTTGAATGCATGATTGTACTTAATGCTTAGTAAACTTATGAAGGATGTTGAATGAGTATGAGAATGGATTGGTGGTTATTGCTTGTTGTTGATGTTGGCGATAAAATACTATATGGAGAATTGATGTTTGCTAAGGTACGAGGGTGAATATATATTTTGTGATGGATTGTTGATGAAACTTGTTGATTTAAGTGATGAAATTAGGGATGAGAATGTGTATATAAGTTTAAAATTGATTGAGGTAGGATTTGGAAGTTTTAGTATTTTAATTGGTATGTTGTTATGCTGGATATATGTATAGGAAGTGGGATTTGAGTTTGGTTTTAATGAAAATGATGTTTTGAAGTTTTTGTGAAAATTAATTTTTGGCCGAACTTTGACGAGTCATAACTTGGCTTCCGAACCTTCAAATGATTTCAAACTTGGTTTGTACAAAAATTGGGCCTGTGAATTTTATGCCGTTCGAAGAACAGATGAAAAATATTTTAAGACAAAAAGTTACGCGCGTCGGAAGTTTAGAGTTTAAAATGGCAAACCTACAGATTTCAGACTTAGTAAAATTTTTGGTAAAATGTATGCTCACGCATACGCGTGACATGAGACTTTTGCGTACGCGGAACCCTCATTCGCATGTGGTGGCTACTGCCTCCCATGTATGCGCAGGCGAACAAGCCAATGCGTACGCGTCATGCGCCAAACTTGCACGCCCATGCGTCGCGTGGCCGACGCGTGCGCGTGGCCTCTGTTTTCTGCAAAACTGAATTTTGTGTTTTTAAACGAAATTTCAAACTTCTAAACCTTTATTTTCATTCTTTTAGTTATAAAATATAATAATAAGCCTAGTAGTTAGTTGAAGCTAGGAAATAGAGGTAACTTGGGGATAAAGTAAAGATTAAAAGTGATGAGTTGTATGAGAAAGATGTGTATGTATGACGGCTATATGATGCCATGGCTATGATGAATGATTATGTAATGAATATGAATGGTTATTGGTGCGCGAAATTGTGAACAATACTTTTTCACAACTCTCATAATCCCCGGTCATGAGCCCCAAAAACTTGGTAGCTCAATACCATGGCATTACACAACTTCGCACAACTAACCAGCAAGTGCACTGGGTCGTCCAAGTAATAAACCTTACGCGAGTAAGGGTCGATCCCACGGAGATTGTTAGTATTGAAGCAAGCTATGGTCATCTTGTAAATCTTAGTCAGGCAAACTCAAATAGTAATGGTGATGAACGAAAATAACACAAAGGTAAAGATAAAGATACTTATGTAATTCATTGGTAGGAACTTCAGATAAGCGCATGAAGATGCCTTCCCTTCCGTCTCTCTGCTTTCCTACTGTCTTCATCCAATCCTTCTTACTCCTTTCCATGGCAAGCTTAAGCAAGGGTTTCACCGTTGTCAGTGGCTACCTCCCATCCTCTCAGTGAAAGCGATTGCATATGCTCTGTCACAGCACGCGGAATTCAGCTGTCGGTTCTCAGTCAGGCCGGAATAGAATCCATCGATTCTTTTGCGTCTGTCACTAACGCCCCGCCTGCTAGGAGTTTGAAGCACGTCACAGTCATTCAATCATTGAATCCTACTCAGAATACCACAGACAAGGTTAGACCTTCCGGATTCTCTTGAATGCCGCCATCAGTTCTCGCCTATACCACGAAGACTCTGATCTCACGGAATGATTGGCTCGTTTGTCAGACGAGCACTCAGTTGTCAGG
>NC_029773.3:5872052-5873163 GCF_000817695.3 Arachis duranensis | reverse complement strand
ACTCTGTCTTCCAGTATTACCACCGGATACATTCATGCCACAGACACATAATTGGGTGAACCTTTTCAGATTGTGACTCAGCTTTGCTAAAGTCCCCAATTAGAGGTGTCCAGGGTTCTTAAGCACACTCTTATTTGCCTTGGATCACAACTCTTATTCCTCTCTCTTTTTTCGTTTTTCTTTTTCCTCTCTTTTTTTTTCGGTTTTTTTTTTTGAATAGAAATGCTTTTTCTTGCTTCAAGAATCATTTTTATGATTTTTCAGATCCTCAGTAACATGTCTACTTTTTCATCATTCTTTCAAGAGCCAACATTCATGAACCACAAATTCAAGATACATATGCACTGTTTAAGCATACATTCAGAGAACAAAAATATTACCACCACATCAAAATAATTAAACTATTATAAAATTCAAAATTCATGCAATTCTTTCTTTTATCAATTAAGCACATTTTTATTTAAGAAAGGTGATGGATTCATAGGACATTCATAACTTTAAGGCATAGACACTAGAACACTAATGATCACAAGACACATACATGGATAAACATAAGCATAAAATTCGAAAAACAGAAGAATAAAGAACAAGGAAATTAAGGAACGGGTCCACCTTAGTGATGGCGGCTCTTTCTTGCTCTTGAAGATCCTATGGAGTGCTTGAGCTCCTCAATGTCTCTTCCTTGTCTTTGTTACTCCTCCCTCATGATTCTTTGATCTTCTCTAATTTCATGGAGGAGGATGGAATGTTCTTGGTGCTCCACCCTTAGTTGTCCCATGTTGGAACTTAATTCTCCTAGGGAGGTGTTCAGTTGCTCCCAATAGTCTTGTGGAGGGAAGTGCATCCCTTGAGGCATCTCAGGGATCTCATGATGAGAGGGGTCTCTTGTTTGCTCCATCCTTTTCTTAGTGATGGGCTTGAGGTCATGCCTTCTCAGTTGAACCGGCTTCCCTCTAGAATCTCTCTTTCATTGAACGCCCTCTTCACAAATGTCTATGAGGACTTGGTCCAACTTTTGATCAAAATTGACCCTTCTTCATGGCCACAACTTCATAGAAGTGGTCTTGATGCACCCTTGAGATGAATCTCTCCATCTCCCATGACTTGGAGG
>NC_029773.3:5871519-5871930 GCF_000817695.3 Arachis duranensis | reverse complement strand
AAAAGCAATGCTTTTACCACACCAAACTTAAAATGTTTGCTCGTCCTCGAGCAAAAGAAGAAAGAAGAGAGTAGAAGAAGAAGAAATGAGGAGAAAGGGAATGGCTTTGTATTCGACCAAAGGGGAGAGAGATGGTGTTGAAGGTTTGTGAAAAGGAGGAGTGAAGGAGGGTTTATATAGGAGAGGGGGAGAGAGAGGTTCGGCCATTTGAGGGTGGGTTTGGGTGGGAAAGTGGTTTGAATTTGAATGGTGAGGTAGGTGGGGTTTTATGAAGGATGGATGTGAGTGGTGAAGAGAAAGATGGGATTTGATAGGTGAGGGGTTTTTGGCGAAGAGGTGTTGAGGTGATTGGTGAAGAAGAGAGAGAGTGGTAGGGTAGGTGGGGATCCTGTGGGGTCCACAGATCCTGAG
>NC_029773.3:5867356-5868279 GCF_000817695.3 Arachis duranensis | reverse complement strand
TGGAAGTCCATGGAACTTGCAATTCTGTTGCATTAGAGAAACGAATTGAGGCTTAAACTCAAAGTTGTTTGCTCCAATGGCAGGGATAGAGATGCTTCTCCCATAGAAGTCGGGAGTAGGTACAGTAAAGTCACCCAGCACCTTCCTTGCATTGTTGGCATTGTTGTTGTTTTCGGATGCCATGAGTTCTTCTTCCTTGAAGAATTCGTTCAGGTTCTCTAAAGAGAGTTGTGCTTTGGCTTCTCTTAGCTTTCTCTTCAAGGTCCTTTCAGGTTCAGGATCAGCCTCAACAAGAATGCCTTTGTCTTTGCTCCTGCTCATAAGAAACAGAAGAGAACAAGAAAGTGTGGAATCCTCTATGTCACAGTATAGAGATTCCTTTAGGTGTCAGAGGAAAAGAAGAGTAGAAGACAGAAGTAGAAAACTCGAACTTATCACAGAAGATGGAGTTCGAATTTTGCATTAAGGGATAGTGTTACTCCATAAATAGAAGGATGTGAGAAGGAGGGAAGTAATTTTCGAAAATTAAGTGAAAAATTTTGAAAACATTTTTGAAAAACATTACTTAATTTTCGAAAATGAAAATGGAAAAGAAATCAAGTGATTTTTGAAAAAGAATTTGAGATTAGAAATCAAAAAGATTTGATTGAAAACTATTTTGAAAAAGATGTGGTTAAGAAGATATGATTGGTTAAAAAAATGTGATTGAGAAGATATGATTTGAAAAACATTTTAAAAAGATTTGATTTGAAAATTTAAAACTTGACTAACAAGAAAAGATATGATTCAAACATTAAACCTTTCAATTTAAAACTTGACTAACAAGAAAAGATATGATTCAAACATTAAACCTTTCTCAACAGAAAAGGCAACATACTTGAAATGTTGAATCAAATCATTAATTGATAGTAAGTATCCTTGAA
>NC_029773.3:5857807-5865320 GCF_000817695.3 Arachis duranensis | reverse complement strand
CGCCGGTTTGGGCCATCAAATCTTGGGCAAAGTATGAACTATCATATATTGCTGGAAAGCCCAGGATGTCTACTTTCCAACGCCGTTGAGAGCGCGCCAATTGGGCTTCTGTAGCTCCAGAAAATCCACTTCGAGTGCAGGGAGGTCAGAATCCAACAGCATCTGCAGTCCTTTTTAGTCTCTGAATCAGATTTTTGCTCAGGTCCCTCAATTTCAGCCAGAAAATACCTGAAATCACAGAAAAATACACAAACTCATAGTAAAGTCCAGAAAAGTGAATTTTAACTAAAAACTAATAAAAATATACTAAAAACTAACTAGATCATACTAAAAACATACTAAAAACAATGCCAAAAAGCATACAAATTATCCGCTCATCAGTTATGAATATTATGCGGCTTATGAATTTAATATTATCTGAGATACAAGTTTTCCTGGGTATAGAGTCGTGGCTTGCCACCACGTGTTTCAGGTTGAGACTCAATACTCTGTTGACCCTACGTTGTAAGGGTGATCGGACACGTATAAATTCTCGGAAATGGATATCCCCCATTGAGTAAGTTATATATGAAAATATGAATGAAATGAGAAAAAGTTATGCATAGACTCATGGGGATGCGCAACAAGGGGATAGTCTAAGGGTTTCAGACTTGTCGGGTTGGCTGGATAACTGAAAGATGAGCTTCGTCAGCCATAGGACAAGCATACATCATGTGCATTATGTTTATTTTTGTTTGCTATGCATTATTTGTGAGTGCCTAACTGTATATGTCTTGTTAATTGCTATATTTATTACTTGCACTATTTGTCTCCTACTTGTGCTTGCAATTGTCTGTTTGACTGTCTGTGCAAACTCACTGGAGATGAAATAACGGAGGAAAGGTGGTCAGGATAAGGTTAATATTAAGTTAAGCTGAGTTTAGATTTTCCTTAGAACACCTATCCCTTTGTGGTTTTTGTTTAGTACTTAAGCTTTCTAATTTGAGTGTCAGCGTTCTAGGATTGCCTTTAGCATTTTCAGGACCTTATATATTATGTGTGTGACACCTTTACCATGCTGAGAACCTCCGGTTCTCACACTATATTGTGTTGTTATTTTTCAGATGCAGGTCAGAAGGCTCCTCGGTAGGCATCTGGACTTCTGAAGTGGAGTGGTTTCTGGGTTTCTTTTGCTGTTTGGTTTATGTATATATGTACCTAGCCTTCTCTCTGACTAACTTGTTTATTTTGTTCTTCTTAGAAGTTTAAAGAGAGTTTAAGTTTTATCTTTGTATTTTGGGTATTTTGGGATATGTATATAAGTATGTAAATATTCTCCAGTCAGTTTTGGCTTCGCAGGTTGAGTTACGAGCTAGTTATTCTATAGCCTTGACTCTCTATTCTCTCTTTTGTCTATTTATTTATACCTATGATCTTCAGATTTCTTGGCACGCGAGAAATCTCGTTTCCAGAACGTTGGGCTTTTTATTTTGCGATTTAGTTTTACCTGTTTTTCAAGGCTCATAGTTTATTATATTCTTTCGACTATTATATGTATGTATTTTATTTAGAGGTCGTAGCGCCTCGCCACCTCTGTTTTACATCCTAGGTGTAAAGTTCTGTGTGGTAGGGTGTTACAATAAATACTTCATAGATAATATATCATATATTGTTCTGAACGATGAGCACGGGAGTTAGAGAGTGTGTGATAGTTTGTATCCACGATAGTTGTCTTTTTGCGACGATGCCTCATAGAAAGAAAAACAATTATTGTAAAAGCTACCCAATGAAAAAGTAATTGGTAAACAAATGATATTTTTTAGCATATATGGTCTTTCATAGTGGTAAAATAAAAATAGAAGAAATGAAATTTTGTATTTTTATATTAGAAATAGAATTTGATATTTATTCTAATAAAATTAAATAACTAATTAGTTATAATTCATGTATTTAAATAAATAAAATAAATTAAATAAAAATATTTTTAAGAATTAATCAAATCAGTTAATTGATACAAATAATTAGTATAATTGATTTTATTTGATTTATTGAATTCAAAAAAATAAATTAGAAAATAGTTGATTGAATTAATTATTTGATATAACTAATTTATTATAATTGAATGGATTTAATGAATTAAAAGAATAAATAAAAAAATATAGTAGATAATGATTTTTTTAACTAAATTAATTTGTATTTATTATATATAATCAGTATAAGTAACAAATCATCTATGAATGAGATAAAAGGATAGAAAAATGGGGCAGCTGGCATAACAACTCAACTAGTAAAATGAAAGCAACAAACTCCCCTTGAATAACAACAAATATATAGGAAGAAAGACACCAAGGAGATGGCATGGAAGTTGTAAGCTCTAGCCTCTCTCCCTCTGAAATTACCCTTCTCTTGTTAATTCTTTCCCTTAGCTATTCTGACCAATTTTCCCTTCTTCCCTGCTGCAGGAAGCTCTCCCTTCCTCAACTTTACTTCCCCTTCTTTTATCTGTTATGTGAATTGGTTCATTTCCCTGGTTGTTGAACCTTTATACCACACCTCATACTTCCTTCATTCAATTTAACTGCTGAATTGTCTGCATAGTTTTATCAACTGGTGCTTTCATTGTGATTTCCATGGCCGACAATACTCGACTGCAAACAATGCAAGGCGCTATCAACAAACTCTCCGAACTCTCCAAGGCCCACCAAGAACAACTTGCTGCCATTAATCAATCCCTGACTTCACTTCAGGCCCATGCCACTCAACGCGCTGAGGGGTCGGTGTCAGAAAATTAGCCGCACTCGATCTTTGCGCCACCACGACACGTGAAGTTTGAGTTCCTCGTTTCGCCGGAGGCGATGATGTCCTCCAGTGGATCTATCGAGCGGACCGTTTCTTCAAGATCCACGACATCCCGGAGGGCCAGAAGGTTGACCTCGCTACGGTGAGCCTGGAAGGCAAGGCTCTGTCCTGGTTTCAATTGCTCGAAAGAACAAGCCCGATCCAAGATTGGTTCACCTTATGCACTGCGATGCAAATCCAATTCGGTCCGTCCCAGTTCGACAACCCCCGCGAGGATTTGCTGAAGTTGAAACAATCCTCCACCTTCACTGCATACTTCGACACCTTCACCGATCTTGTTGCAAGGGCATACGGTATGGATGATGCCCTTCTTCTTGACTGCTTTGTTGGTGGATTACACCCGGATCTGAAATGCGAAGTCAAATCGCATTCGCCAAATTCATTGATACAGGCGGTTGCCCTGGCCAAGTTATTCGACGGAAGTTCTTCCTAGCCTCATTCCGATCTCGAACCCCAGCCACGCCTTTCTTCACTCACCCCCAGAAACTCCCCTTTACTTCAGCGAGCAAATCTCACGCGGAGACCCCAACCCCAACCACACGCACGCCTTCAGCACCCCCGCTCCTCCCAACCCGGCCCAAATCAAATCCCCGTAAGCTCTCCCCCGCTGAGATTCAATTTCGCTGTGACAAGGGTTTGTGCTTTACTTGCGACGAAAAATTCTCCCCCTCCCACAAATGTTCTTCCAAACACTACTTCATCATCTAGTTAGTGGAGGAACTCCCACCGGACCAAGACTCACCAGAGGAGCCCCTTAGCCCACCTGTTTTCACCCCTGATCAGGATTCCACCACTGAGGAACCTCACAACTTACCCTTTAATACTCTGTTAGGAGTACCCTCTAGGAAGTCAATTCGGTTCACTGGCTTTATTGCAGGGAAACAACTTCAGATTCTCATGGATGGCGCAGTTCTGACAACTTCATCCACCCTGACCTCTCAACTATGCTTGCTCTCCCCATCTTTGCGGCCCCAAAATTTGTAGTGCAGGTCAGCAACAGTGCCTTACTACACTGTGAGGGCGAAGTGCACATTGTTCTAGTCACCATCCAGGGTCACACTCTCTATATCTCAGCTTTTGTGCTGCCAATCGCTTCAAAGGAGTTGGTTTTGGGTGACAGTTGGTTAGAGACACTAGATACTCACTTGGTCAACTACAAAGATAAATTCATCACATTCTTAGCTAGGAATCGCTTGGTCACCCTACAGGGCAAGAAGTGGCAGGGTCCAACCCAGGGTCACTTTAGCCAATTCTGACATCTCCTCTCTGTGTCTGCTATTGCTGAATTATACACTCTTCAAGTCCAGCCACCCGCGACCCCTGTTCCTTCTCCATTGGATTCTCCCTCCACTATGCCGCCTGAACTGGCCTCACTTCCAACCGAATTTGTGGCAGTATTTCATATCCCTCACGGCCTCCCGCCACCGCGTACCCATGACCATATTATCACCCTATTTTCCAACTCCTCCTTGGTCAAGGTGCGCCCATACCGGTATCCACATAGCCAGAAAGCCAAGATTGAACGTATTGTGGCTGAGTTGGTGTCAGAAGGCGTGGTGTAGCCCATCAGCAACCATTTTTCGTCCCCAGTCTTGTTAGTTAAGAAGAAAGACAGGACATGGCATTTTTGTATGGACTATCGGGCTCTCAACGCAGTGACCATAAAACATTCTTTTCCCATGCCAACCGTCGACGAGTTATTGGACGAGCTCTTTGGAACGCAATTCTTCTCCAAATTGGACCTCTGATTGGGCTATCACCAAATCAGGGTCCGCGAGGATGATCGTCATAAGATAGCCTTCCGGACACACCAGGGATTATACGAATGGCTAGTAATGCCATTTGGATTATCTAATTCACCAGCGACCTTCCAAAGCCTCATGAATTCCAAAGCCTTCATCAACCTTAAATATGCACTTAGAACAGCGTCGGTGCTGGCACTACCGAATTTCTTGAAACCCTTCGTGTTGGAAACTGATGCTTTAGAAACCGGAATTGGTGCAATCCTCAGCCAAGACGACCACCCTATTACATATTTCTCCCAAAAACTCCCTACTTCCAACCAGAACTGGTCAGCTTATGCTCGGGAGATGCATGCCATTATTTTAGCTATGGCCAAGTTCTGCCACTACCTTCTCGGCAATATGTTTATTATTCGATCAGATCATAAAAGCTTGCGGGAGCTACAACAACAGACCATTCAAACTCTAGAGCAACAACTGTGGGTGTCGAAACCGTTGGGCTATAATTTTTCAATTGAATATAAGAAATGGTTTGAGAATCAGGGTGTAGATGGCTTATCTCGTGCTTTTATGTCTTTGACTACTATGGAGAGTGAGTTGATGGCTCAAATCCGACAGGGCCTCAGGGAATTTGACCCCAAATCGGAATTATCTGAGTCAGCGGTATCCTCAAATCGGCTACACAATAGGCAAGGGTTCTGGTATTGGGACAACCGCATCATCATCCCAGCCAATTCTCCATTGGTGAAACACATTATGCGGCACTTCCACGATTCATCGTTAGGTGGACATGCGGATATTCAGAAAACCTTGGCTAGAATTGCAAGTCAATTCTTTTGGAAACACATGGCAACTTCTATCAAGAAATACATTTCATCTTGTGCCATTTGCCAACAGGCAAAGTACTCCACCCGCCCACCCCCAGGCCTCTTAGTGCCACTCCCCATTCCTTCCCATGTGTGGCAAGATATCTCAATGGACTTTATTACCGGTCGTCCCCTTTCTTATGGCTTTGCGACAATCATGGTGGTGGTCAATCGTCTCTCTAAATTTGCTCATTTCATTCCCCTTTCATCAGACTTCTCAGCTTCTAAGGTTGTTGATGCTTTCATCAAGCACATCATTAGCATCCATGGGTTCCCCAGTCCATCGTCTCTAACTGAGACAAGGTATTTACTTTCAAATTTTGGGAACACTTGTGCAATGCACAGGGCATCAAGTTGGCTCGAAGCTCTGGTTGGCTCAAAGCTCTGGTTGGCATCCTTAATAGATGTCTCGAAATGTATATACGTTGCTATACTCAACAGAACAATTTACTGCCTTGGGCAACATTTAATTATAATACCGCAGTCCACTCAACTACAGGTATATCTCCATACAAGGCCCTATTAGGGAGAGATCTCCCTCCTCTTATACGTTACAATGTTGAGTCCACGGACCCGCTAGCTGTACAAGAACTCCTCCAACAATGAGACCAAGTGCTGACAGCCCTTCGGAGCTATTTACAACGAGCACAAGCTCGCATGAAACTAAACGCTGATAAGAAGTGCATCGAATTGGAGTTTCAAATTGGGGATTTGGTTTATGTGAAGCTCCAACTGTATCGACAGCAATCGGTGGCGTTGCGCAGGAATCAAAAACTTAGCATGCGCTATTTTGACCCATTTCCAGTGATCACAAAAATCGAAAAAGTTGTATACAAGTTGCAGCTCCCTGCAACTACTAAAATCCACACAGTCTTCCATGTGTCATCATTGCTTAAGAAATGTACCAGCAAATTCCCGGAATCCAGCAACCCTTCACCGTTGTTGTTGGATGGCCAAGGCCTTGAATTGCAGCCTCAACTGGTCTTAGGACACCGAATGGTCAAGAAGAATAACCGCTGGCATGAAGAGGTATTGATCAAGTAGCAAGCTTTGCCTGTGGAGGATGCCACTTGGGAAGTTTATGAAGACATGAAGCAGATGCATCCCAACTTCGACCTTGAGGACAAGGTCAATTTGAACGGGAGAATTGTTGATAGAAGGATAGAGAAATGGGGCAGCTGGCATAATAACTCAACTAGCAAAACGGAAGCAACAAACTCCCCTCGAATAACAAAAAATATAGAGGAAAAAAGGCACCAAGGAGATGGCATGGAAGTTGTAAGCTCTGACCCTCTCTCCTTCTGAAATTACCCTTCTCTTGTTAATTCTTTTCCTTACCAATTTTTCCTTCTTCTCTGCTGTAGGAAGCTCTCTCTTCCTCAACTTTACTTCCCTTTTTTTATCTGTTATGTGAATTGGTTCATTTTCCAGATTGTTGAACCTTTATACCACACCTCATACTTCTTTCATTCAATTTAATTGCTGAATTGTCTGCATAGTTATATCAGAATGTACCTTATAAATTAATGAATTAAAATAATTGATATAATAAATTACAATTAATTGATTGATATAAATTATAATAAATCATGTGATATTTAAATATCTAATCAAATCAATTAGTTGATATCATTAATTTACTACAATAAATTATATTCAATAAGTTATAAAAAAATAAATTAAGAAACACGCTCACATCAGCTCCATCATTAAGTGCAGAAATCCAATTTTTATATAATAAAAATATACATTCTTATATATGTTATAGAAATATGATTTGATTACATTAACTCGCCAAATTTTTTTAATTTGTCACATATATTCAATGTGGAATTATAATTTTTCTAAAATAAATTTAGAAGAGAGAATAGTACTTTCATTTTAGAGAGAAAATAAATTCATGAAAAATTGACACCTCACTTTCATTAGTTGATAATGTATTAAATATTGATTTTATATAATTATAATAAAGATATTTTTTAAATTAGTATAATCATGCATTATTTATTAAATGCTAATTGTAATATAATTATAATAAAAATATTTTTCTAAAATAAATTTAAAAGA
>NC_029773.3:5852957-5856920 GCF_000817695.3 Arachis duranensis | reverse complement strand
TGTAATCTATAATTCTATATCAAAAAAGTATAAATTATATATTTTAAAAAATATTTAAAAAAATTAATTTTATATATTGTTATCTATCAATAAATTATATTTTTTTATTTATGTCCTACATCAAAATTATATATAAAAAATAAATTTTAAATTTCAAATAATTAAGATCATTAATATATATGGTTATATAGTACTATTTCATATATATATATATAATATTAAAAATATAGATTAAATGCATATAGGATATGTGTATTAATAATTATCTATATATAATCGAGTCAGTTTACGAGCTAATGAGCTGAGCTTATCCAAGTTCAAGCTCGGCTCATTTAATTTATGAGCTCAATTCCCAGCTCAAGCTTGGCTCACTAACTCACGAACTTAGCTTATCGAGCTATTAACAAATCGAACTCGAGCTAGTTCATGAGCTGACTTGACTCACTTCCAGCACTAGTTATTACTTATTAGGGTTAAGTATGATTTTGGTCCCCAACGTAGGGGCTGAAAATTTATTTCGTCCCTCGCCTTTTTTTCGCTCCAAAATGGTCCCCAAAGTTTCAGTTTGTTTTAAAATCGTCCTTTTTACCAATTATATTTTTTATTACCAAATTACCCTTTATTAAAAAAATTATAAAATAAAATAAATATAAAATAAATAAATAAAAAAAGAAAAAAAGAAAGAAAGGGGGGATACAGAAGGGGCTTCTTCTTCCCGTTGTTCTTCTTCTTCTTCTTTCTTCTTCTTCTGTGAACTTGATTTGTTTGTGAAATTTTTGGATTTTTTTTTAAAATTTGTTGTGGAATATTGTTGTTGTTGAAATTTGTTGTGGATTTCTGATGATGATGATGATGATAATGATGATGATAATGTGGTGGTGGTGGGTTCTGGTGTTAGTGGTGGTTTTGTTCTGGTGGTTTAGGTGCTGTTCTTCTGATGATGATGATGATGATGACCATGATGATAATGTGGTGGTGGTGGTGGGTTCTGATGGTGGTGGTGGGAGAAAACACAGCGCTGCCGAGACGGGGGAGGGGGGAGAAAGAGAAGCGGGAGGGGGTGTTGTTTCGGGAAGAGGGGGAAGGGAAAGGGGGAAGGGGGAAGGTCGCCGCCACGGCAGCTGCCGCTGCTCCTCTTCTGCCTGCATTTACGATTCTGCTTCTGTTCTGGTTGAGGAAGAAGAGGGGAGGGAGGGAGGGAAGGATATTTTGGCCGAAGGACCATTTTACAATAAACTGAAATTTTGGGGACCATTTTGGAGTGAAAAAAAGGCGAGAAACGAAATAAATTTTCAGCCCCTACGTTAGGGAACAAAATCATACTTAACCCTTACTTATTACCTGATGACAGTGATCACGTAAAGTTGTTATAAAAAGGCTTAAACTTTAAAAATATGGGCCTATATCTAATTGTTGCAACGACGACGTACAAATATTTCAGTTCTTGATTACTTGCTTTAAAACAAAAGTATTCTAATAGTTTAATTGGTTTATAACTTATTAGACATATCCTAAAACAAAATTACAATACAGTCCCAAGAAACAAACAAAAGGTTAGAGTATAGATTTGGAGAATCCAATAGCGTATTCATGAAGAATATTGCCTAGGCCATCTAGCATAGAATCATCATTTAAACTATCACTTAAATTCGATTTGGAATCTACTTTGATATCAAATAATTTCTGTGTGCAATTGCACATATTTACATGATGGAAGGAGCTTAGAAACTTAACATTGAAATTATAACGTTATGATTAATTTTAGTGCATAATTTATCATGTTAAGAGCATATTAATATTTTTCATCAGATTTCAATAACTAATTTATTTTAATGCATCATGTACTGAGTTAGATTTCATAGACTTAAGATATCCCCTTTAAATTATTTTTTACAAGGCATACTATTTATGAAAAGTCGAAATAAAGTTGATATACAACTTACAATGATTAAATAAGTTAGGTTTAAATATGATTTTAGTCTTTATAAAATTAATTATTTTTTATATACAAGCGTTTTTTATACAAATTATAAAAATTATTTATATTCATGTGTCGACATTCTTTCTTCTTCTTTTTTATTTTTCTCTCGTTATCGTCACCTCCTCCTCCTCCTCCTCCTCCTCCTCCTCCTTTTTTTATTGGAATTTTTTCTTCTCCTTCATTTTTCTTCTTTCTCCTCCATCATCAGTTATCTCGTTGTTGAAGATAATGAATAATTCAAATTCAAATTGTTAATTGAATCAGAACGAAGTTGATTATTATTTTGAATCCAATCAAATCGCTGAGGTGTTGTTCGATTCTAATTAATTTTTTCATTAGCAGTTTATGATTCTGTGGGTGAATAATGTTTCATCGTTGATGGTTTGAATTGAATGTAATGTAAAAGTTCTGCATTAAAGAAAATATTTTTCTATATTTGCAGTAAATTTGGGTGTAACACGAAAATATTTGGGTGTAACACGAAGATATTTGGGTGTATTGTTTAAGAATTTTCGGTGTATGTGTGCTGATAAATTCTACATAATTCAAAACTCTTTTTTTCCTCATCCTCATCTTCTGCTGCTTCTTCTGTGTTGGGAATAAGACACCATTTTCCCTTGAGAAAACACCTTTGACAGAGAAATAAAATGACACAATCACAACACAAGAATTTAACGTAGAAACTCCAATTACCGGAGAAAAAACCACGGCCGTTGTCAAATGACAACCAGAGAATATCACTATGTGAAAATTGTTACAACACATAGACTTCTTTCTCTCTAACACCGGCACCCCGTACACCCACACTCTCACAAAGCAAATATTTAACTACACCTCACAACACTCTCTAATCAAAGAGTATAGAGGAAAAGAAAAGTCAGATACAAGATTTAAGTGTTTACGACTGGTGCAAAAAATATGGAGAACTTAGCCTCATATTTATAACCTAGGTCACCCACTCCATTTGCTATCCTAAGCAATGTGGGACTAATTCAACCAAATCCTAACATTCTGCTGCTTCTTCTTCTTCTTTTATATCATCATCATCATCTTCTTTTTTCTTATTCATCTTTTTTTTCTTGTTTTATCTTCTCAAGTTTCTTCTTGTTTTAATCTTTTAAAAAGAATAAAAACAAAAAATCAAACAAGAAGAAGAAAAAATACATAATGGTACAAAATTACTTGGAAGAAAATGAACTTACATTCATTCAACTAAAAGAAAGAAATAAATAAGAAAAAAAGAAGAAAAAATGCAGCATTAGAAGAAACATTTTTCTGCATTTCCAATAAATTTGGGTGTAATACGAAAAAATTTGGGTGTATTTTTTAAGAATTTTCGGTATATGTGTGCTGATAAGTTCTCCATAATTCAAAACTCTTCCTCTTCCTCCTCCTCATCTTCTACTGCTTCTTCTTCTTTTTTCATCATCACCATCTTTTATTCTTTTTTTCTTATTCATCTTTTTTTTTTGTTTTATCTTTTCAAGTTTCTTTTTGTTTTACCCTCTTAACAATAATAAAAACAAAGAAACCAAACAAAGATAAAAAAAACACATAATGCTACAAAATTACCTGGAAGAGGATGAACTTATATTCATTTAACTAAAAAAAAAAAGAAAAAAAAATACAGCATTAAAGAAAATATTTTTTTTGTATTTGTAGCAAATTTGGGTGTAACACAAAAATATTTGGGTGTATTATTTAAGAATTTTCGGTGTATGTGTGTTGATAAGTTCTGCATAATTCAAAATTCTTTCTCCTCCTTCTCCTTCTCCTTCTCCTTCTCCTTTCATATTTGCAAAATTCTTCTTGAGAGAAAAATCAAACAAAAAAAATATTACAAAAAAAAAATAGAAAGAAAATGAGGAAAAAAATACAGCAACAATAACAATAATAAAAAACGATGAAAAAGATGAAACACGCGAAGAAAAAATAGGAGAAACTTAAAGAAGAAGGAGAAGAAGAAGGAAGAGGAGGAAGAG
>NC_029773.3:5821231-5852857 GCF_000817695.3 Arachis duranensis | reverse complement strand
ACAAATATGTTTAATTTATAATGAGCTTAAACATTCATTTAAAATTTGATAGAAAATAATGGTAAGTTTTTAATTTTGTTTGTAATCAAAATTATGTATGTTATATTTTGTAATACCTAAAAAGTTATTTTAGTAGGAATTTTGAATATTAATCAAAAATAGAGTAAAGTCGATAGACTTTATAAGAAATAAAATATTTTAAATTAAGTATAATAGGGGTTCTTTTTTTGATGATTAATGAGTATATCTAAAAGTTTAATTTGATATCATCAATATGATTGCATAATCAATCATATCTTTAAATTTTAACGTTTATGAATGGTATTTTTTTAATTAATTTATGATTTAAAAACAACAAATTTAATTAAATACAGTTAGTTTAGTCAATGATGTATGTAATATTATTTATTATCACAAAATTATTGATTTTTTATTTACCAAAATTATTATATAAATTATTCATGGTTACATAGATAGGATAGAATATAACTATCATAAAAAAAATGAATAGAACAAGTCATGGATTATGCAATAATAGTTAGGATTTAAATATTATACTATCAATTCATTTGTATTATCGTATAAATTTCATGACTATCATATTTCATAAAAAAAAAGAGAGTAATAAGTACCCATTATATGAGATTATGAGTGAATATATATATATACCTCAATTGCTAATTAAAATAAAAAGATCACATATTTGTATTTTTTTAATTCTATTCTAATTAAATATGAAATCTATGTTATTTTATACTTAATATAATTGAAAGCACCTTTTTCTTCTTTTAACTTTGTATTTTTTTGCTTTGTATTACTCATAATAAGAATCACACCACTAATTTTATAAAAATTGATTGTAATAACCAATAGTTAATAGCAAATTAATAACCTCGTAATGTTATGCTAATTTGTCACTTACATATAGCAGTACTAAACTCAGGTATTACTAATAGTTCAATTTGTTATGTTATATGATATTAATATTTTTAGAGGTATAACTAAAATAACTGTTAAAAATAAAACTAAAATATATTTAAAACATCAGAGATACTATTATAAAACTAAACTAAATGTATGTGTTACAATATGTTATGACTATAATACAAAAAGACAACAAAAAAAATATTTTTTGAAATTAAAATAACTAGTCTTAAAGAGTACATAATAAAAGTATTTGAAAGTAAAAAAATTTACTGCTAATTCTTTTTTACAGAAAAATAAGAAAAAACTTTTAATTTACGTACTGCTAATTCTTTTTTACAGAAAAATAAGAAAAAACTTTTAATTTACGAAAAAAAATCTTTGATAGAGTTCATATTTAAGAGTCTAATTATATATAAAAAAGAGTTGAAATTTGATTCAACTATATTCTTAAGATTTAATTATTTTATTAGTCCTTATAATTTTATCAAATTTATAATTAGGTTACTAAATTTTTTTCTTTTAATTAAATTTTTATATTATTTTACATTTTGTAATTCAATCCTTTCCAGTATAAGAATGATAGAGTTAATGAAATATTTTTATACAAATTGAATATACCCACAATTAAAAATTTAATTAGAACTTTGACTAAAAATTTTTTAGAGAAAATATTTCGTTGATTTTAATATTTTTGACACAAAAAGGCTTAATTATAAAGTTAAAAGTAGTGTAGGAACGTGATTGAAAAAAAATATATAAATATAATTACAAATTTAATAAAACTATACAAACTAATAGAATAATTAAACATATTCTTAATATATTTATTATAAGATGATTACCTAAAAAAATTATGAAAATAATTATAATTTAAATAATATTTATTTTTTTCAAATTAAATAAAGACTGCATTTACAAAAGAATTAAAAGAAAAATTGTTCACAATTATTATTTTTATTGATTAATTAATTAATTAAATAGAATTTGTTCATGATTAACCAATAGTAATAACAATAATGACGACCACAACAACAATTATAGTAACAATTATAATAACAATAGATAATGGCAGTGATAGAATAATAGTAATGATGATGAAAAATTATAAATAAATCAATGAAAAAAAAGTTTATAAAAAAATAAATTCAGTTCGACAAATGTATGTGTTTTCATATTTTTAAATTTAACAAATAAACCAAAAGTAATGTAATTTTTTATACAATATTATATTAAAAAATAGAGAGAATTAAATAGAAATTAAAGAGAATTTAATAGAAATTTTTAAAATTAGACAAGTATTCAAAAAATTGTGTTACTGGACACAAAAAGGGTTAGGATCCAAGTCTCCAAAGTTGCTCTACCAACACCCTTTAAGAAGCCACACACCTTTTGTGCATTTATAGTTGGTCATTAATGTCATTCCATATTCATTTTCAAGGTTATATTCGACTTTTTGTTTTTCACTAACAAACAAAATTCAATCGGGCTACTTAATCGTAAGCTGAATTTCATGTTCGGCACTTTTCGACCCCGGCACATGGGATAATTTTCCTATAGTATATATAAACAGAAAATCCATAGCCAAATTCTATAGTAAAATTACCAACATTGTAACAACAACAATGGGCAAAGAGGTTCGCGAAATCCATGTTCTTTTCTTCCCGTTCTTTGCTAACGGTCACAGAATCCCATGCGTTGACTTGGCCAGAGTTTTCGCCGCAAGAGGAGTGAGTTTGACACTGAATATTCAAACTACGCAGATTCGGAGTCTGCTTCATTTCACATCAAAGATTGTAACTTCACCGCCAAGACTGAACATTTCTCTGGTTGGAAACTTTCTAGGGTTCTTGCCGCCAAAAGAGTCAACATGAGAGCCAAATTGGTTGTGTTCCCAATACGAGGGAGAAATTGGTGCTTCAGCAGAGCCATTGATCATTCTCTTAAGAAGAATTCAGCTACTTCTTCCTCTCATTCTCCTCCAACGTTCAAAGAACTGTGGAAGGGCGTTAATGTTGCTGATAAACCCTTTAATGCCAAAGCTGAGCTTCTTGCTGATTACTGTGGCAACAAGGTGCCTTTTTGTTGTTTCGATCATTGTATTAACTTTGTTTCGTTGTCAATTTCTGTTTCTTGGGTTGTCACATTCTTGTGTGTACTGTTTTCTTAACCAATTGCTTTATTTGGTTGTGGTTGCGGTTAATAGATGAATAAAGCTTGGATTGGTTTGGAAAAAGCACCGGATGGGTCTATCAAGAAGAAGATTCATGGGTTAGTTTGTTACATTCTTGGTTTTGAATGATAGTCTTTTAAAAGTGTTGATTACGCTATGCATAATATGCTCGAATGTGATTTGAGTTGTTGCAGGTGGGGGTCATGGCTTTTGTCACAGGTTAAGCCCTCCGAGATTTTCTTGAAATCTATATCGAATGAAGTCACTAGCGTCGAAGTCATTTACCCTTCAAGGTTGGTGCATACTTGCTTGGTTTTGGAATAGTTTAGTAGTTTACTACTCTTAATAGTAGATTCGCCTTCTATATATGTTTATTATGGGGTTGATATGTTTATTATTGCAGTCTGAATGCACAACTTGTTCGCCGAAGATTAAGACATATTGCTATGAGGTAATTCTCCCTCTAACACCTGTTTCCAAAAAAAGCAGCCAAAGTTGATGATGTTGGAACAATAATTTAATCTGGATCTGTTAGTGTAGCTTCCAATTTAATTCTGTATTTAAATCTTCATTGGCATATGAACTATTGTCTCATTTACAGGGGAACAATTATCCACCGGAAATACTTGTATGCTACAGTTTCATTGATTCCATTTTCCTCTGCACTGATGGTATGTATGTGCTCGGTGGACTTGTGTTTGCTCTTTAATATTTAATTATTTATCTTGGCTTCAATTGATGCCCATTCTTAATTATACATTGTAGGTTTTACCTTTGCCTAATATCGCATTCTTCTGGGTTTCATTTCGGGCTTATTCTCATTGGAGAGCCCTTCAGGTTTGTACTACTATTAGATTTGCAATGCACTTGGAGTTTATTATTCTCCCTCCATAATAATTTATGGTAATCTGTCTGTTTTGCTGCCAGATGTCTCTACTGCTCATGTTTGTCTTAGCTCTCTACTTTCATATGATAGTGCCATGTTTTATTGTCATGCGGAAGTATGTTTTGGAAGGGGCATCATTTGATTTGGAAGGACTTTGAAAATTGCATGGTTCTTGGTAGATGTTCACTTTCAATTAGGCCAATGGATACTAGATTCTTAGTATTTTTGTATAATGTTTCGAGCTTCGCATCTGACTTGATTTATCTTGAGTTGTGCATAAGTTTCTGTTATGTTTTTTGTTACCTTCTTAGGGAAGTGAGAAGCTATTCCAACTCGCCTCGGATAGCAGCAAGATGTCTAACACATCAACTCATAAGAAGGAAACTGAGCATAATGACTCAACCAATAAAACCCATAATAGTTCAGATGAACCACACTTGGTAAGTGTCTCATGCAATCTGATCGATAGCATCAAGTAAGACATTGTCAAGTGTAATTGATTTAACAATTTGCAAAATATGTTATTATATTTAGAATGCATGCTTCATGGTTTTGTAGGCTAGAACTATTTTTTAAAGCCTTTGATACATTGGATGTGCAAGAGTGAAATCATATTATTATTTTGCTTAATGAACCACTTTTGAGTTAATGCTACAATTTTGACCTTTTAATCATATAATTTCATATCATATCCCAAAAAAAAATGTGTATGCTAACATTCATTTTGTACTTTGTTTTTTCTTTTAATAATCATATGACTTAGAAACTGCGGCCATTGGAAGAACTTGATAATCTTGTTGAACTTGAAGACGGAAAAGATGGCCTGAGTCAAAAAGCCATCACAAAAATTTGCAAGATATATGGATTGAACACCAAAGATGTTCTAAAATACGAAAAGTCTACTTTTTGATCAGCACAGTTTTGTAATGCAACATGATATTTTCTTCACCAATGAATTCATTTACATTTTTAAGTGTAATTATATGAATTTTTGTAAGTAGGATTTTACAGAGATACTAACTGGTTCAGAGTTTTGAGTACATATTACTCGTGAATAACTTCATCTTGGATTGTGTAATTTCAATTGTTTGCTATTATTTTTATAGTTAGTTATAACAAGTCTTGACCTCAATAAAAGAGGAGGCTAATAGGAGTAAAAAGTAAAAAACAAAAAAAACAACGAAATATACATTGACAAACATTTTATATTTATTTTTTATTTTCACCTAATAGATCACACACAATAAAACAGCAAACACTAACTATACAATAATTTCTTTGGCATTGTTGAATTAAAATTTTATTACTATTCACCACATAGAAGAATACAATTATGGGTGAAGGTGAAGTAGAAGAACCAATTTCTAATAATATTATGTAGCAAGAACTAATTGTCTAAAAAATAGAACAAAATAAGAGTAAATAAAAAATCAATTGCCTAAATGATTGTAATCAATATTTAATATTAAAAAATATTTGTTATTATTGTTATTTTAATTTTCATTTTTTTTGTAAAAAAAGGTATTTTTTGAGTTATTTATTCAAACACTACAATTTTTAAATAAGTATTTTTATAACAAAAAAATCCAAATATAAAATAATTTATTTATAAGCTGCTATTAATAAAAGTTCTTATATTTTAAACTCTTTTTCCAAAAAAATTTATTTAAGTTGTTTATCCAAACTAGGCGTATTGGTCATGTGTTCTAGTTTCAATTTCTTCTCTTACTATCTTTGCTAAATAAAATAATACATAATAACAAACGAGGGAGTTTTTATATATATATAAATTAAAAAAATATTTCTCTTTTAATGTTTTTTAAGAGTAATTTTTATTTTTATTATATTTGTCAAATTTAAGATAACAAAAAAAACTTATTTTTTAGAAAGCTCTAAGCTTTTTTATTTGTCTAAAAATAACAAAAAAATATTTTTGTTCATACCCTAACCCAAATTATAAAGTCACGTTCAATAAAGACAAAATGTTCTACCTAAAGATGGAGGTTGAACACAACGAAATAAGTACAAAATAATACTTGTACTTATCTAAATAAGTATCTGTCACACGAAATTTTTTATACTATTTCTATCTCATTTAAAAAGGACCGACTTGTACTTATCTAAATCAGTATCTGTCACCCGAAATTTCTCATACTATTTCTATCTCATTTAGAAGATAAAATCTCAATAACTACACAAGATAAAGGGAACGATTATCTACTAATAAAGGTGAAATTACTCTAAAAGATAGTTATCTATTCTATTATAAATACACTGTATATCCACGTTCTAATTTACTAAAAATCTGAATTAAAGCCCTTGCTAATTTAAGCATCCTATACCAAAGAATCTGACCATCACGTTTAGACCCAAATCAACGTTTCAAGTTCCTCTAAGAACAATTTCCTTTAGGTAGCGTTTGTTTTCGAAGACAGAATACAGAGACATGGATAATGAATATTTAAAACGTGTTTGGAGGTAGAGACATGGACATAGAACACATTGTCTCCGGGACACTATTTTATATTTTTATTTCCACTCTTTTACGAAAGACAATGATAGACACGGAATTTGAGAAGGTGGATACGGACTTTTTTATCAAAATTTTTCCCTTTCTATGGATAGATATTTTTTATTATTCTACTATTATCTCTTCTTATTTTAACTTCTTCTTTACATCGTAGTTCTTCTTTCTCTGCGTTTTTTTCAGATACTCTCTTTTTTTTTGTAGAATTTTTTACTTGACTTTGTAATTAATTTATTCCTTTTTATTGTTTATTCTCTTCTCTATGGCATGCTGTATTAATACAGACTTAATTCACTCTTCTGTTTTATGTTACTTTATTTATTCTTAATTTTGTTACTTTAATATCATTTTTATCTTATTGGTTCATAAACCAATGGGTAAACTAGTATTTTGGTCCCCTACGTTTGGGGTGAATTCTGTTTTAGTCCCCAACGTTTAAACTGTTCTATTTAAATCCAAAAAAGTTTTGATTTGCATCAATCAGGTCCTTCCGTTAAGTGAATATCAAATTATTGACACCGTGCCCGACGTGGCAAACTTGGTAGTTTGGCTATAGTTGACAGTTGGAATAGGAAGCACGAAAAAAAAAGAAATGAAATGTGGTCCAATAAGTAAACCCTAATTTCCAAAGTTGTTGTTCTTTGTCTGCTGAGAATGGCTAGTCTGTCGTCTTCCCAAGGTTCGCGTAGCAACACCAAGAGTCGTGGGAGAAGGAGGACGTGCTTCTGTGGAGAGAGACCAGTATTGCGGACATCATCTACAGCGGAGAACCCAGGAAGAAGATTCTGGGGCTGCATCAACTACCAGGTGAGTCTCCTCTTTTCTGTGTCTTGTTTGAAAATAACATTGGGTGTTAGTGTTTGGAGGATCTGAAGTGTTTGGTGTGTTCGTGTTGGTTTGGTTGAGAACAGATAGGAGATGGATGCGATTATTTTGCTTGGGCAGAGCCTGAAGGACAAGATCCACAAATTCAAAGATTGAAGAACAAATCGAGCTCGTTGAAACAAGAACTGCAGAAAGCTGAAAGGAAATTTGCATTGGCACTTGCTGTTGGAATTCTTGGATGGACAATGGCCGGGCTACTGCTATATGATCGACTTAATTGAGGTTTAGGGGGTTAGCATTTTGTTTTGTTTGCTTTTCTGTTGTTGTCCCTAGTTTGTAGGGAATGTCAATTGTTTAGGGATTGAAAAAATTGACATACAGTTAGGGTGATAATAGTGCTGTGTTAGTTGAAATTTTTTGGAGGCTGTATGTGTAAAGGCATTTGCTGTAAACATTGTAAGGTTTTTGAGTGAAATGAATAGCAATGAGTTCCTGTATTTTGACATACATTATTTGGCTTTGTACAAGTTTATTTTAGTTTGATCTACTAATAAATACAAGGCTTAATTTGTCAATTCACATAACTTTGCTGCTGAAAATTCATGTAAATCATTAGATAATGGAAAAGTCTTAAAGTAGCTTCTCTTAACCATAACAATATCCAAACAAGCCTTAAATATAACCATGAAAAGGTAACAACACAAAAGAGATCAACATGAAACTAGTAGTCTTAAAGTAGGGTGTCTAAAGTATCACAGGGACATTAGCCCTTGGTCATTGATAGATTCATTACAAAACAGATGGTAAACACTAAAATCTACTATGTTCTTCATCCCAATGCCTTTCAAGCCCTAGGTGGTGTTTTTGCCATGAACATCAGGGTCCTCCTTGATGGGCTAGTGACTGTTGCTGTTGATGGCTGCGGTTGACTGGCGCTGTTGCTGCATCTAGCTCTCTTGGAGGATGTTTGTGACTCCTGGCTCCCTCCAACTTGTGTATTGCTCTTCCTCTTTGGCTGAAGTTTTGTTGCTAGTTGTCTTGTTGTCTTGGCTGGGATCTTGTTGGGTTTTGGAGTCCTAGTTGTGCCAGCACCTTTCTTGGCTTGTGGAGTTACATTCTGCTATAAACAGTAACAACAAATTGGGTTAATTGGACAGTATCAACATTCACATATAAGGAATTGTAATCAAATTGACAACAACTTTACCTTTTTTGTTGAGGCCTTCATCTTACGTTTTCTAGGGCAGGTTCTTTTGTTGTGACCAAGTGCGAAACAATATGAACATTTTTGTTGTTGTCCAGTCCTGAATAACTTAGACAATGGTCCATTGTTGCGTGGCTCATCACCAGTCTTGTTCCTGCTCAGTTTTGGGCGCCCTATTCACATAGTTCTTAACATCTAGACACATTTTCCTAATGCAACTCATGGCATGCTCACAAGGGTAACCTGTTAGTTGAAACTTTCTACAGGAACACTCATGTAAGTTTAAGTCCACAACAAACTTGTCCCTATTACCCTGACTGCTAGACACTTCATACTTGTCCCTACCAGCATATATGGCCAATCACTCCAACTATTCATTAGATAAACCCTAATATTTTCTAGCATAGACACAATGGGTTTCTCTCTAGCCTCTACAATAACAGAGTAAAACACTCACACATGTTGTTTACAAGTGTATCAACTCTAGGAAAATAATTAAACCTGGACTTGCTCCAATACTTGGCAGGGATCTCCATGAGATGATTATAAGCTCCTTGATTAACCTGCTGAATCCCCTTCATCCTCCTCTCCCACTCTTGGACATATGTTGCCTTTGCAGCCTTCCACATCATCATCTTTAGCTGAACACCTGAGAACCTTTTTCTGAAGTTGCTATATAAGTACCTGACACAAAACCTGTGGTCTATGCTAGGCAGTAACTCATCAAAGGTTGGGATCAATTCCTTTGAAGAAGAATTTAAAAACATCACCAGTCAATAACAGCACAACATGAATTAAAGACAGAATTAATTATACAAGTTTAGGTTGAGAGTTACCTTTTATTGGTCGCTCATGAATGTATACCATCTGATCTTATCAACTCCCAAATCATCACATAGATTCAACAAAAACCATGTCCACGAGTCTTTCGTCTCTGCTTCAACAACAGCATAGGCAATTGGCAAAATCTGATCATTGGGGTCCCATCCAATGGCTGTTAGAAGTTGACCCCCATATGGAGTCTTGATGAAGCATCCATCAAGGCCGATCATAGGTCTGCACACCATGAAACTCCGTTTACAAGCATCCAAGTAGATATAGATCCTTTGAAATTGAGGTCTCATGTCCGCACCAGGAGTTGGTGTCTCTAGCTAAAATTCAGGGGGTCTCTCCACTTGTATCTGAACAGTGGAACCCAGATTAGACCTCAGTAACTCCGCAGCATAGTCATGAATCCTCTTATATTGCTCTCCATAAGTACCATTAATTTCATCCAGGGCTTGCTGCTTCACTCTAGCAGCTTTGGTCATTGTGAGATCCACATTCCACTTGCTATGAGCCTTCTTTATCAAACTTCTCAACTTGATTTTCGGGTTTTCACAGATCTTCTTCATAAAAGCCTTACTTAGCCACTAAGAACTCATTATACCAATCTTGGTTGTCTTAGAGCATGTGTGTTTTTTGTAACAGCTGGTCAGTTGCCATGTATCTTCTCTCTTCATCTTATGGCAGTAAGCAAACAACTTGCAACCTTCTTTGCAAACAGCTTTGCACCTATGGCTATCACACTTTGAGAACTATATTCCTCTGCCATTGTGCACAGCATAGCTCATTACACATTCCTTAAAAGCATTCCTATCTACGTACATTGTCCCAACCTCCCATTTATACTCCTTCATATTCTTCAAACTCTTATACAACGGTACCTCCTCAACAAGGGATCCCCTTCATCATCACTTACAGGGACATCCCACAACCCCTCACTCTCATACCCATCATCCTCATCCCTTAATCCAGCAGTCACCACTTGCTCCTTACCCTTATTAACACTGCCACTGTGCTCTCCTTGTTCTCTCTCAGTTGGAACACTCTGTTTCAGCCTTTGGGGATCTTTTGTAGTTGTGACTTCAATATCATACAAACCCCCATCACCATTCTGATCATTATCGCTATCATCAAATGCAACCTCCAGATCACTATCTTCAGAGCTATTTTCACTCCATTGTTCATCACTGTCCCCCTCATCATCATTTCCTGGCCTGTAGTCATCATCCTCAGATTCATCATCACCTGAAAAATCTGACCTCTCTGACCTCTCTTCATCACCATCCTCCAGCACATCATTCTGGGCTTTTGTCACCACCTTGGGCTTCTTACCCACCTTGGCTTGAGCAAATGATTGGGCCTTGTGCAACACAATTGGATCAAGCCCAACAGTGTCTGCAGTGGGTGCAGCAGCCTCACCACCATCTATGTCTTCAACTTTCTCAATAGTGCAGCCTTTCCTAGTAGTAGCAGCATCTTTGTGAACAACAAAAAACTCCACCATGTTGTCCCTCATTCCAATTCTAGCCATGTCCATGGCATCCTTGTCTGTGTGAAGCATCCTCAACCCTACATCTGTTTCATCTTTCAGAGACTTATACCATATTGCAGCGATATTCTCTACTACATATCCCTGTTCGAGCACTATCTCCATAGCCTCGAACCTACTCCATCTATCTTCATCACAGTAGTCCACTATCGAAGTCTCACCCCCCACATAGTGTAAAGGTTCACCATCAAACCCAAACTTCTCCCATGGTGTATCTTGACACTAAAATAACTCATTTTTTGAACAATCTGTTACACAAACACAATACACTTCATAAAATTCTCACATTGATCAACAACAACAGAAATGCATAAATAAAATCACTAGGGCAAAATAAAAACTTCCAAAACAAAACAAGAAACGAATATGAAACTATAAAACAAAACAATCACATATCAACATACATCATTACATATCAACATGCATTAAGATGAAAACCAAATGGGTTCAGAAGATTTATAACAGAATACCTGATACGATCTTCTTCCGAAAAGCAAGGGTTTCAAACTCACTGCTGCTATGGACCTTCAACGTTACTGAACGACAATGTCACTTCTCTGGCTGCGAATCGCAAGCCTTCAGTGACGAGCGATAGGGTTAGTGGCTTTTCGTTTGCGTTTCGTGCTTCACAAGAAGAAGAAGAAGAAGAAGAGTCAGGGTAGGAAGCATGCGTTATGTCCAAAGGCGGGAAGGCTTACACGTCTATTAACCACTGTCACCTCTCCCTTGCCACGTCAGACACGACGTCAATAATTTGACACCCACTTAACGGAAGGACTTGATTGATGCAAATCAAAACTTTTTTGGATTTAAATAGAACAGTTTAAACGTTGGGGACTAAAACAAAATTCACCCCAAACGTAAGGAACCAAAATAATAGTTTACCCTAAACCAATTCTTCTTGTAATTTTCTGTATTCCTACATACTCTTATTTTTTATTAAATTAATTTGTACTTGATGTAAAAAAATTTGGAATCAGATGACTATTTTAATCATTTCGCATAATATTTTAGTTTTGTCCATGTTTATCCAAACATAATCTAGGACATTACATTAATGTCTTGTCCATCGTATCCAAACACAATACACACAAAAATAATTTTTAGTATCTCCGTTCTATTATCTCTATCTTAATGTCATGTCCTATTCTGTCTCCAAATACAAACACAGTTTTAGTGCCATTTTTATTTGTCTATTGAATTTAACATTTGAATTTGAACTATTTATTTAGCTTTAAGTTTTTTATACTCATTTTTTTATTTATCTTTAATTCTATACAATTAAGGCTTGGCCAAAACCATCCCACCCCAAAATTCCTTTGTACAATAATATAGTTTTTGGAGTAAGTAATAATTTATTATTTATTTTATATAAATTTAACAACAACAAAAAATTTAGAGAGATAGACCAATCAAACGCACTTTTGCATTTTATGTTAAATTTATTGATTAAAACATAATTTAAATGCACAAATTTAATACAACATTAAAATATTTTATTATATCAGAATTAATTATTTATTATATATTTAACTATTTTATTAAGACAAATTAATGACTTAAATAATTAATTATTTAATTTATAAAAACAGAAATATATAATAATAAATTGTTTCATCAATAACATCTTTTTATATAGAATTGCACGTAGAAGTAGTGTGTAGAAGCAGTTTGTTTATAAGGCATAAATAAAAGGCCAATACTATGGTGATGAAGGCATATTGATTATTTAGGTAATAAAAGTACGTGGTTGAAGCTCCTTTTATACGAGTGGCATTGATGCTCGGAAGAACATCGACAATTATTGAATTAAAGTCAGAGCCGTACGTCATGTTCTGATCCATTTTATTGTAATTAGTTTAAGTTAATTTTAATAAAGATATTGATTGGTGGGCTATTTTTGCATGGGCCTAGTGTTTTTTTATGTAAAATATGGATATGGGCTTCGTTGTTTTTTATAATCTAAGAAAAAAGATGTTACGAGTTTAGAGTCAAATTTAGTTTTTGGTAATCAACCAGGAAAGAGGTATATTAATAGCAAGCCAAAAGCTGGGAAAAATTAGTTGCTGATAAACAAAAACTTAATGGAACTAACACTAATTAAATGAGTGAAAAATTGCTTGACAAAAAAAAAAGAGTGAAAAATTGAAAAAAGTTGCCATAACAGGAAGAACAATAGTAGCGATTATAATAATTAATAAATACTAAATAAAAAAATTATAATTATTTTTAACTAATATTTTTTTAATACCAAACATTTTCGAATAATAATAATAGGCTCAATATAAGTATGTTAAATTTTGTTGCATGAGGTTTGATGGACTATTTTTATTAGGATTGATGAATGCATATGTAATTATATCATTACATTATGAATATTTAAGAAATTTTAGTTATGAGAATGATTGTCTATTCTATAAAAATTGAATTTTTACACTTAATGATGGAGTTAATGTGGCATGTTTTGGAGAGTGTTTTTCGATTTAATTATTTTAATTCATTCAATATAATTTATTACCATGACTTAATTATATCAGCTAATTGATTTGATTAGATATTTAAATATTAATATAATTGATTATAATATATATTACTTTATATAATATTAATAATATTATATTAGTACGGTGTTTTTTTGTTTTGATATCATATAACCTTCATATTATAATTGCAGGGCTAATAGAAACAAATATCAGATTCAAATTCCTTTGCCACCAAAGATTGATCCAAGTGTTACCATGATGACGGTTGAAGAGAAGCCTGATGTGACGTATAATGATGTTGGTGGTTGTAAAGAGCAGATTGAAAAGATGCGAGAAGTAAATACTACAAAATTCCCCATTTTCTAAATTATAATAAAGGAAATAAATTATATTACGTGGCACTAAATTATTAATTTCCCTTCTAGGTAGTTGACCCTCCAAACGGAGTTCTTTGTCATGGTCCCCGGGAACTGGCAAAACACTTCTAGCAAGGGCTGTGGCTAATAGGACTGATGCTTGTTTTATAAGGGTTATTAGAAGTGAACTGGTTCAGAAATATGTTGGTGAGGGAGCTCGGATGGTTCGGGAACTATTTCAGGTAAATATTTGCCTAGGACCTGTGTTTAGCTTTTGATCATTGATTGATATATCATTCAACTAAAATTGTTATCTCCTGCAGATGGCTCGTTCAAAGAAGGCTTGCATTGTCTTTTTTGATGAAGTTGATGCAATTGGAGGTGCAAGGTTGATGATGGTGTTGGTGGTGACAATGAGGTTCAGCGCACAATGCTTGAAATTGTGAATCAACTCGATGGGTTTGATGCTCGTGTAAACATCAAAGTTCTCATGGCAACAAACTGGTTGGTTGATTTGTCCATCAAATTATTTCCCCCTTTATTTCAATGTTAATAATCTTAATATAGATGTTTTGATGAGAATGATCAAGTATGCAATTAAATTTGTTATTTTCAAACCCTTTAAGGCGCTAGAGGTCTGATCATTTATGGCTTTTTTGTTAGACTGATACACTAGATCCGGCACTACTACGGCCGGGACGATTGGATCGTAAAGTGGAATTCGGACTTCCTGATTTAGAAAGTAGGACGCAGAAATTCAAGATTCACACAAGAACCATGAACTGCGAAAGGGACATCCGTTTTGAACTTCAAGCTTGGCTTTGCCCGAATTCCACTGGTGAGAATTCCTCTAAAACTTGGTAATTCTTAATTAGGCCCATACTTTTTAACCACACTAACACTGTTAAGTATCTCAGCATTGTGGATAGTATTCTTAACTTTGGCCCATACTGTTAATGCATTTCTATTTCGGCATTACATATATTTCATGTTCTGGTTTCTGTTCTTTTTCAAGCCCCCAGCCACACTGAGAAATACTTGCATATTTCTTGAGCGAAATTGATAAATGTGTGGTTCTATTGTGCATTTGTGTCCGTTCTTGGTTGCTTGTATACATTGATTTTCTTGTTTATCTCCAGGAGCTGATATAAGGAGTGTGTGCACCGAAGCCGGTATGTACGCAATCCGGGCCAGAAGGAAGGCTGTAACAGAGAAGGACTTCCTTAATGCAGTAAACAAAGCGATCAAGGGGTACCAGTAGTTCAGTGCAACCACAAAGTATATGGTTTACAACTGAGTTCATTCTTTTGTTGCCTATTCCTAGAAGAGACCATTTTAGTACAAAAATGTTCCAAGGGGCATATGGTTATTATTTTCATTAGTAGTTTGTGAAACTTGCTTGTTGGAAATGCATACTTTTAAGGTTTACTCTCTTAAATCCATGTACCAAACTTTTTTCCCTTGTTATAAAACGTTCAAATTGTTTTTCTGAGTGGTGTTGCTAGTTCTTCCTTTGCTATACTTGTGCACAATAACAGCGCACCCTAAGCCTGCATTTGGTTAGTGGGTGTGTCTATTCAAGACATAGACACAGCGTTCTTCGTTTTTGATTAGTTAGACACAAAATTTTAATAGATACAGAAAGACACAAAAGCACACAAAGACACAAAATTTGTGTATAGCAAGTAAGGGAGGCAAGCGGAGAAGCCCGCATCACTCCGCCCCGCCTTGCCAGAAGCCCTTATAATTTTTAAAAGTATAAACAAATTATAATTTTTATATTCACAAATATTAAAGTCTTTGTAATTATAAATATCTAATAAATATAATTATAAACCAAGTTTTCATCCAAAACATAATTATAAAAATTGTTCCCAAAACAAAATAAACATAATCCAAAACATAATTATAAATATTGTCTCTAAAACAAAATAAATATAATCCAAAATACTTAATTTTCATATTCATTCTCTTGTAAGTTGGGTTGGGGGAAGTTGGATTTTGGTAAAAAAATTGTAAAAATGCCCCTTGTTAAAAAAATTCTAAGCCCGACGGGGAAGTCCGCCCCGCCCCGCCAAAGCTCGCGGTTTAAGCGGTGCAAGTTAGGCGAGCTTTTACTATTTGGCGGTCCCAATTTTTCAGCCCAGCCCGCCTTTTTGGCAGGTTACGCAGGCCGGCCCGACAAGTTTAGGTCCGTTTGTCACCCCTAATAGCAAGGAGCGGTGGAACACTAAACTTGAGACATAGACACATTATTTTTAACATTTAATTTTCATAATTATCTTTCAAATTCTTCTCCTTCCTCAATTTTCTTTCATCCATTTTCCCTTTTACTTCCAAAATACAGACCAACACCATCTTTTTTTTGTCACTCCAATCACCACTACCTCTCTTCTTGTCGTACCACTAGTCTGTCGTCGTCTCTTCCTCCTTTCTTTCCATTCCAGCCGCCTCTCTTCCTCATTTCCTTTCACCGCCTCTCTTCCTCCTTTCCTTTCACCGCCTCTCCTCCCTTTCTTCCACCCAGACCACCCCTACCACCCTATCCCTTCCTCCTTTTTCTTCTCCCTCACTTTTTTTTGTCTCTTCATGGTTGTTTCTTCGCCGTCGCTGTCATCTTTTGCGATTGTTGCCTCTGCTTCACTTCTAGTCGACGATCCAGATTTGCACACTGTTTTCTCGCATTTCACCATCTTTTTAGATCGTTCTCCGTTCTTCCGCGCACTATGTTTCTAGATCCGTACTTTGTTACCATGTTCTAGATCCGTTTTCCTTTTTGGTATTATTTTTTTTGTATAATTTAATTTTTTATTTGTTTAAATTTTTGTTAAAATAATTTTGTATTAATGTTGTTAGATTGATTTTTTTTGTTGATATTTGTTGTATTAAATTTGTTATTTAGTTTTAGATTGTTATTGGTAATTTTTTTTTTTGAGATGGTGGCTGATTGTTAATGGTTTAGTTGAAATATAGTGGTTGTGTAGTGATGATACTGGTAACAGTTTGCAATAAGGATAATATTAAAATTTAACAAAATTGTAATTTGTGTCTTCTATTTTGTATTTATATACCAAATAAATTTAAAAAATTTATATCATATTATATCTGTGTCTTCAATATTTATATCTTTATGTCTATATATTAAATAATACACTAAACAAACGCAGTCTAAGATATGCATATGATAGAAACTAGTTTGCGTTTATTATTATTATTATGGAAAAATTGGAACATCAGAGGTATCGAAGGAGTAATTGAATAATATCTGTGTACAATAATTACACATATTTATATGATGGAAGAGAGCATAGAAATTTGACATTCAAATTACAGTTATGACTGCCTAATTTTAGTGCATAATTCATAACGTTAACGTTATATTAATATCTTTCATCAGATTTTAATAACTAATTTATTTTAGAATTTAATTTTGATGTATTTTTAATGTAAAAATATTTTATATTTGTATTTAATTATATATTGATGGTGTAAATAATTATTTGAAAAAAGTAAGATTATATGATGGGAGTCACTCACGTAAAAATGTTTAAAACGTCTTTTTTTAAAGACGTTTTTTAATAATTAAAATTTAATCTATATAATCGATCAAACTGTGTTATTTTTGTTAAAATTAGACTAAACAAACTAATTTGACTGAAAAATCGATAAATCAAATCTTGAATCGATCTAAATTAATATTCTTTTTTATAAAAAATAGCTATAATACTCTTATTATAAAAAATAACTAAAATATTCTTATTATATATATTAATTTTAAATATCCTAAATTCTAATTTAATGATGACAAGAGAGAAGAGAAAGATTAGGATTTAGAGTTTTTAAAATATATAATAGAAATATTTTAAGTCATTTTTCATATTAGGGATATTATAGCAATTTTCTATAAAAAAAATTAAAATAGATCGATTTAAGAGTTGATTTATCGATTTTCGGTCAAATTAGTTTGTTTAGTATAATTTTGACAAAAATAACACAGTTTGATCGATTATATAGGTTAAATTTTAATTATTAAAAAAACATCTTTAAAAAAAGATGTTTTAAGCGTCTTTATGTGAGTATTCTCCTTATACATTTATATAAAATTTTTACACATCAATATATTAAAATTAAATTCTCTTAAATATTCTTATATCTTTTAACATTTAGACCGAATAACTCTAAAATTACGTCGCTATTTACGCCGGTAACATAAAAGATATCTCCATTTTTTTTAGAAAATTCAATCCTTAGAATTATCATTACGTAATGTATCATATAATAATTAGACTTCATATATTTAAGTTATTCCCTTCAAATTATTTTCTTCAATTGATAATATTTATTAGAACTTAATTGACATTTTTTTAAATTTTTGTATTTCAATATAGATTTAATTAATAATTTTATACGTATATCTAATTATATATCACCTAATCAACAAAAAATTGACTACGTGAATGCCATACAAAAATATGAGCAATGCTAGGGGTCAGTACAGCCATCAACTAGCCATCAATGATGATTTGATGGTGTAAAATTGGTGTGAGATTTCATCCAATGACTCACCTTTCTCTGCTGATTACATGCTAGCCAAAATTTAATAGAATTGCTGGCCTCCTAGACTTTCCCTAAAAATAAATGCAAATAAACGACTATGTAAAATGTGCATTAAAATAAATCCCTTTAAATATTTGTATAATAAGGAATCAAAAAATGAGCATCAAGGTTGTGGTGCAACACGCAAAAGTTAAAAGTCAAAACCATAAACCCTTTGCATTGCGCTGTTACCGTTCTCACTGTTAGAGAATCATTAGAATTAATTAGTATCGTATTAGTATCGTATTAGTATCATTTATATTTATAGCATATCTGTATATTAATTGTAAGATTCTATGTCTTTATTACGTTGATTCATCTAACACCTATAAATACCCCTTGTATATTGTACATTTCATCAAGCTGAATAATACACTTTTCAGATTCCTCTCTTTAGTCTCTTGTTTCTAACATGGTATCCAGAGCTTAGGCATTTTTTTCAATGAATTTTCGTTCATAGACCTATTGATTTTCCCTTTCCGGCAGTCATATTTAGCCTCCCTTTTGGTTGCCTTTTTGACGCTTTGGTTCGTCACTTCCATACCCATCTTGTTCTTCTTGTCGCCGTGTTTCCATAGCAACCAAAAACGCCGCCATCCGCCTCCAGATGCGCCTCCACGCGCCGCCGCAAGACGCTGCCACGACCAGGTTGCTCTCCTTTCCAGCTTCCACCCGTGCCTCTTTGCCCTCATTTTTCTCTGTGATTCCGACGCTTTGGTTCGTCACCTCTAGCATCATTGTGATCTTCTCTTCGCCGGCTTTCCAACGCCGACAACATCGCCACCAGACTCCACCGGACGCACCGTCACGCGCCGCCGGAAGTAAGCTGGCCACCTGTGTAATTGTCTTCCAGAGTCTCAGCAGCCGTTGATCTCGCACGCCAATCCAACGTTCCTGGTTGTGCCACGTGTCGCGACCACGCCTTCCCAGCAGACCCGTGCCGCCCGACCCGAACCGTGCCGCCCGACCCGAACCTCGCCTGACCCGTGTCTCCTACTCACTGCCAGCGTGACCCTCCCTCCTATCAGGTGCTGACACGTGTCCTCAATTGCTGACGTGGCGCTGACGTGTCTGCTGGTGTGGCGCTGACGTGGCAGACAAGTGGGACCCTCCCTAGGGTTTTTGGGTGAGCTCTTTCCGATTCCGCGCTCCGTTTTCTCATTTTCTGCCCCGAATTTGCAGTTTTCTTCTTTCCTTTGCTATTTCTTCTATTACTATGGATAAACCGGATGTCTTTCAGCCTATCTCTGTTATCGTTAATGGCTCCAACTATGCACATTGGGTTGAAGCTATGCGGGGATTTCTTAAAGGGCGCAAATTATGGCGATATGTGACTGGTGATATCGCTTGTCCTGTTAAGCCAACTGTGTCCGACAACTCTAAAGATGGTGCCTCCAAATCTAAGGAGGATGCTGAGAAGGAAAAGGACTATGCAGAGAAATTGGAAGATTGGGATAGTAAAAATCATCAGATTATCACTTGGTTCCGCAACACTTCTACTCCTGGTATTCATTTACAGTTTGGGCGTTTTGAAACTGCTAAAGAGGTATGGGATCATTTGGCAAAACGTTACACTATTTCTGATCTCTCTCATCAGTACCAACTGCTTAAGGAACTTCATAGCCTTAAGCAATAACGTGGCCAAGCAGTTTTTGATTTTCTTGTTCAGATGGAGATTATTTGGGATCAGTTGACCTCTTGTGAGCCTGTTCTTAAAGATCCCGCTGATGCTAAGGCATATGAGGATTATCGAAACCGGACACGTCTCATCCAATTTCTGATGGCACTTACTGATGACTATGAGCCGGTCAGGGCTTCTCTTCTTCATCAGAATCCCTTGCCTAGTCTTGAAGATGCTCTTCCTTGTCTCAAGTCTGAAGAAACGCGCTTGGGATTGCTTCGTTCTAAAAGTGAAACTGTCTTTGCTGCCACCGACAGAAAGGGCAAAATCTGTCGCAACTGTAACCGGCCTGGGCATTCCTTCTCTGACTGTCCTTCTATTGAATGTCGTAAGTACAAACAAAAAGGTCACATTGGCTCCAACTGCCCGAAACTATTCTGCCATTATTGTAAGCTCTAGTGTCACTTGATTGCTACCTGTCCTACTCGACCACCACGTTCAGATCAGAACAAGTATCAACCTCGTCCCAACAACTCTCCGCATGTGCCTGCCTCTACTGCTGCTGCTGCTACTGAGTCCACCTCTTCCACATCTCACAACACACCTTCTGTCTCTCCATCAGATATTGAAACCCTTCTTAAGCAACTTCTCTCTTTTTCTGGTAATAGCCCCGCTACTCTTTCTACCTCTCCAGGTAATTCTAAATGGTATTTTGACTCTGGTTGTTTCAATCATATGTCTCCTCTGCGTCATCTTTTTTCGTCGTTGTCTCCCACTACAAATGCACCTTCTGTCAACACTGCTAATGGTTCCCTCTTGCATGCAACACATCACGGGATTATTTCACAGTCCAATATTCATCTTCCTGATGCTTATTTTATTCCAAAATTAAATTTTAATCTTATCTCTGTCGGTCAACTTGTTGAACTCGGTTTTGATGTCATTTTTTCTATTTCTGGTTGTCGTGTACATGATCGTCGGACGGGAAAGATCATCGGGACTGGCTGTAAGGTCGGACGCTTATTTGAGCTCGAGAACCTTCATGTTCCCTCTACTAATTTCTGTGCTGTTTCCTCTCCATCTACTCTTCACCTATGGCACCGTCGCCTTGCCCATAGCTCCTTAGGAAAATTGCGTCCTCTTATCTCTACGGGTGTTTTAGGTCAAGTTCAAAATGAGTCTTTAGATTACAGATAGTCGCACTGAGTCTACTCCTATTGAGCCTAATGTTCGATTTACTCCTATGGATGGCACTGCTTTGGATAATCCGACTCTCTATCGACAGTTAGTTGGTGGTCTCGTCTACTTGACTGTCACCCGACCAGACATTGCCTATCCAGTTCATGTTCTCAGCCAGTTCTTGTCAGCTCCTCGTACTACTCACTATGCGGCAGTTCTGCGCATTCTTCGCTATGTCAAAGGCACTCTATTTCACGGCCTTTATTTTTCTGCCCATTCCTCTTTGACACTTCAGGCATACTCCGATGCTGATTGGGCTGGTGATCCCACTGATCGTCGTTCCACTACTGGTTACTGTTTGTTCCTTGGCGACACTCTCATTTCTTGGCGTGCTAAGAAGCAGACCTTCACCGCTCGGTCAAGCACAGAAGCTGAATACCGTGCCCTCGCTGACACCACTGCTGAGGTTCTCTCGGTTCGTTGGCTTCTCGAAGATCTGGGTGCTCCTCAGTCCTCTCCTACTGATGTTTTTTGTGATAACCGCAGTGCTATTCAGATTGCCCATAATGATGTGTTTCATGAACGCACCAAACACATTGAGATTGATTGTCATTTTGTTCGGCAACGAATTCTCATTAATGCTATTCGTCTCATTGCTGTTGGAACACTGGATCAGACTGCTGATATCTTCACGAAAGCTCATCATCCGACTCGTTTCCGGACTTTGTTATCCAAACTCAAGCTGGTATCCTTAGCTCCCACTTGAGTTTGAGGGGGAATGTTAGAGAATCATTAGAATTAATTAGTATCGTATTAGTATCGTATTAGTATCATTTATATTTATAGCATATCTGTATATTAATTATAAGATTCTATATCTTTATTACGTTGATTCATCTAACACTTATAAATACCCCTTGTATATTGTACATTTCATCAAGCTGAATAATACACTTTTCAGATTCTTCTCTTTAGTCTCTTGTTTCTAACACTCACGATCCTCTTCATAAATGGCTTCAGCGTGCAGCAGAATCGCGCAAAGAGCTTCTTCATTTTCTTCCATAAAATCAACCATCAAATCCACTCTTCGCTCTTCATCCTTCTCCAACACCGCCACCACTACTTCTCCTCTTCGCCAATCCATTTTAACCAGGTTTTTTTTTCCCACTACGACGTTATTTCCAAGTTCCCAAGCTCGAAATTTTTATTCCTCAAGTGTTGTGATTGTTGTTGTAGGGTTGCTCCGGAACTGAGATGCGCGCAGTCGATGCTGCCACTGCATAGTGCGGTTGCGACGGCGAGGATGACGTCATGCCTGAGAACAACATCTCGGAGCTGCCGAGCGCTATCACAGGGTACTCTCTGCTGCACCTCTCCCGGCCTCTAATACTTACTTTTTCCTCCATAAAATTTCTTCAACTGTGAGTTGCTAGTTTCCTTGCTTCATAGATTGAAGTTTCTCTGTGAATTGTACTGAGTAACATGTTTAGATATTGGATTAGCTTTGATGGAAGATGCATTTTTTTCATTCCTAATATATGCTGCTCTAAACATAGAAGGAGGAAATCTGAAAACACACTAAGCTCTTGAAGTCGAAAAGACATTGTTATATATGGACTAAAGGAATGTGTGTTTATTATTTAAGGGTGAATCGAACTACTACGATACGGATGAACCAACAGTAGTTACATCGAAAGGGTTAGATAGATTGCTCGGATGAAATCGAGATTTTGTACTCTGAGTTGATAGAAAGTTGCATTAGGTTTTTGGACTTTGTTGAACCACTGGATCCTCTTATTGGTTTGTAGCACAATCTTGGCATGTAGTGTGTCTCTGCTCAATACTATCTAGAACATTTAAATGTTTTGGAAGGTGGAACAGCCTCGCGCATGTTCTATTTTGACTCTAATTTATAGTGGGGGCATTGTTAGCTGGGTAGGTTGGTTTTGTGTATAAAACAGTTTGAAGGCCAAAAAGTACAAAGTGAATCTGATGTTATCAACTAACTTTAAAATTTGGTTCCTGCAGGCACATAGTTAATTGGGAGCTTGCGGGACCAGTCACTTTTGACCTACTGCCTCATTACCAAGTATGAAAAGATTAAGTGTTCTTTTAACATTTAATAATAATCTCTTAGCAATCTTATAATACAGCCGTATCTGTTTCATAAAAATGTTCTGATTTTTCACCAATGTATGTTAGGATAAGAATGGATTTCATGTGCAGTAATGCCCTCCTCTTTTCTTTTGTTTTGGAATTGAAAAGTGGAATTCAGATGTTTGACGAATGAAAATTGTGAAGTCGAATTTAGCATCATTTCTAGAATAATTGACAACATTCATTCCTTTTTCTTCGCTCAATATTTTCTTGCTAAGGCTTTGAGGTTGAGTATCTTGCACTTGTAATCAATTGCTCTTTGAAAGAGGTCTGGTGATTTCCTTTAGAAAACCCCAAATGACTAGTTCTTTGCTATTTTTCATGTGCTTAAATGTAGCAAATGTGATGAACAATTAAAACATTAGATGGGGGCATTTTTGGCAATCTATTTCAGTTTGATGTGTTAAGGAGGCCTATAGAAGTCCTTGTAAGGAGGAAGGAGAGTGGATAAGATGAATGTTAGTCTAATGGAGGAGGTGGAGGGAGACTTGGAAACCATGGAAGAAACTATTAAAACAATTTAGAACTTGGTAATCTAAATATGAACAGGATTTCATGCGTCATCTAATCATTGTTTGTTGCCAATCTCACCAATTGGGTCAAGAGTCCAGACTTAGTAATTGTGGTAGTTGTTGTATTTTGGTTTGATGTTCCATTGGACTAGTTGCAATGTTTTTTCCATCCATTAATTAGTATGATGATTCTGGTGTGGTGGATACAATTAGATTCCAAAATTTTCGTTGTGAGGTCAATTTATTACCATACTTCCACTGCTCCTTAACCTTAGCAAATAACATATATGTAATTCTTTAAATTAATAAAATAACCATGCTACGAGATGGTTACCCACATCTTTCTTGTGTTACTGATTTGTTGGTATAAATCTCCTCCGTAATTAGGAGATGGTTACCCCACATCTTCTTTGTGATTAGCTCACTAGTCTACTTAAACAAGCGTTGGGAATTCAAATTTCGACTTGTGCATGCAGCAACTTATTGGCCAGCGAAAAGTTCTTAAATGGACTCAAATTCCCAACAGGTTAGTCCTTGAACTGTTGGGGTGAGAGATATTGTGGAAAATCAAAAAAGAAAATGTTGAATAGATAATCAAGGACAGTTATTGAACAACCTGATTCTAGAATGAGAACATTTGGCTTAAAATTTATATAAATCAGATTTTCTTTTTATAGTAAATAAGTATACTGTTGGTAGTTAACTTAACTTCTACTTTTCCCAGATGAAATTGATGGGACGTGAGACATGCATGCTGTTCTTAAGGTGGGATATTTTTCTTTGTTGTCCGAAGTGTTTGGAGAATAATAGATAATAGTCACCTCATAATTTGTGTCTAGTGTCTATGCATGTTTTTGAATAAAATTGTACAAACTCCATTAGTATGGATTAATGGATCTTAGATCTTCCAGTTGTCATAGGAATTTTATGTTGTTTTTCACTCTTTGGCTCTTTGTTTTATGTAAGCATTCTTTATTTTCTGAGTCCCAAGAAACAAACAAAAGGTTACAGTATAGATTTGGAGAATCCAATAGCGTATTCATGAAGAATATTGCCTAAGCCATCTAGCATAGAATCATCATTTAAACTATCACTTAAATTCGATTTGGAATCTACTTTGGTATCAAATTTCTGTGTGCAATTGCACATATTTACATGATGGAAGGAGCTTAGAAACTTAACATTGAAATTATAACGTTATGATTAATTTTAGTGCATAATTCATCACGTTAAGATCATATTAATATTTTTCATCAGGTAACTAATTTATTTTAATGTATCATGTACTGAGTTAGACTTTGTAGATTTAAGTTATCCACTTTAAATTATTTTCTACGGTGCATACTATTTAGTAAAACTTGACATGTTTCTAAATTTTGTATTTAAATATTTATAAAATAGGGAATTAAAAATTGAGCATCGTAGCAGCTAGAGATATTTTGAAAGGACTTGTATTATATGAAATGTCGAAATAGGGTTGACATACAACTTACAATGATCAAATAAGTTAGGTTTAAATACGATTTTAGTCTTTATAAAATTAATTATTTTTTATATACAAGCATTTTTTTTATATAAGTCATTTACATTCACGCGTCATTGTTCTTCTTCGTGTCACGTTCTTCTTCTTCTTCATTTTTTCTCTCGTTATCATTGTCACTAATACCACCTCCTCCTCCTTCTCTTAATGTTATTAATATTTACTTCACTCATTTTATTAAATATTTATGTCAAATTTAATCGTGAGACAATATTATACCGTTTAAAATTTTTTAAAACTAAAATAGGACGTTTAAAAGATTACGTATTAAATTAAAATTTGATCCAAATTTTAGAACTAAAATAATATTTTAACCTAAATTTTACATTAGTCAAGAATGAATTAAGATAAAATATAAAGATTAATAATTTTTGTCTTAAGAAGTGATTTTTTTTAATAGACAAAGTGAATGTTTGTCAATTTAGGTGCAAAAATATTATGTATATACTTAAATTAGTTTTCGTATATATTTATATAAATATAAGTATTGATTAATTTATTTTTAATGTCTATTTTATATTTTAATATGTATTTTATAGTAGTGATTGATTTTGGTATATATCTAATATGGTTGTACTAGTACGTGCTTATCAATAGTATTAAACCACTCTTTTATCTTAATACAACAATAAAGAAGTCTCACGACCCATAAATTCAACCCAACAAAATACACAAATTCAGTTATAATTTTAGTATTTATTATTATCTTATCTTTATTTATCTTTATCTTATCTTTATCTTTCATAGGTCAATCTTCTATATATATTTAGTTTTATCTTTATAGTTTACATTTTGAATCAATCAACAATCAATAAAATTTCTTCATCTTTTCTTTTCTTTCTTTATTCTTTCATAATTTTATTATCTTTGTGTACTATTTATATACTCTTTTTATTTTATTATGATATCAGAGTTTCTCTTAAACTCTGCTGACATTCATAAATAAACTAATCAATTTAGATCCTAAAACTTCTTTAACCTTCCCTCCCACTATGAATATATTATACTCTTTCTGTTTTATTAAATAGTCACTTTTTTTTAGTATAGATTTAAAATAAAAATTATCTATTTTGGCCTAAAAAATTTAAATGCATTTACAATTTATAGTAGTTAATAGGCAGTTACTTGTGTGAAATGTGAATACAGTGACACTTAATGAGCAATATTCTTGTGGTTGGATTAGAAACACCAAAAAGTCGTTGCAAAATTCAATTTTTATTTTCTATTCCTATATATATAGTATCAATGAGATTGAGATAGATCTAAAGAGGCTTATTAATTATCTTTATATTTTTATCAAATTTTTAATTAAATTTTTATATTTTTTTAATTGAATTTTTGTCCTACTTTTAATTTTATAATAAAATCTTTTTTAATGTAAAGAATAGTAAAATTAACTAAATATTTTTACGTAAATTAAAGGTATTCATATTAAAATTTTAACTAGATTTTTGGCTACATATATTTTGAGAGAAATATTTTATTAATTTTAACATTTTTTTATATAAGAATGATTTAATTACAGAATTAAAATTAATATAAAAACTCAATTAAAAAATATAAAAATCTAATTAAAAAAGTTTCTTTTAGAAAAATGTACTCTATTAATGAGAGATCATAGGAGTAAGGCAGGGTGAAAAAACACAAGTGAGATAGAGTTAGGCAACCATATCACATAAGAGATCAGTGAATTTTATGATTTTTGTGGATAACCTTCCTAATGATGCGTCGAAAAAAGAATTGTTTCATCTGTTTAAGCGGGAAGGCCGCATAAACTACGTATACCTTATACCTGTCACGTAAGGAGAGACATAGAAGAATTCACTTTTTTGGTTTTGTAAGGTACACGACAAAAGAAGAGACTTTGAAAGCAACAAAAGAGATGATCCGAATGCAATTACGAGAAAAAAAATCTGTGGGAGAGACTAAGTACAGAAGGCACATTGACGTTAAAGCGAAAAAGGATAAAGAGGATGAGGATAGTAACAGTCCATTGGAGAAGGAGTACATCGGCCGTGAAAAAAAGTTGTGTAGCCGAGGTGAATATTTTGCAGAAGACAGGACCGGTAACAAGAGGGGGTTGCCTTTGAACAAGGATACAACAAAGCAGGAAGGGAGGAACCTTCGAAACTAGGTTGGGACATGGCGGCAGAGATGTTGACACAGGTACCACGAGGGGAAGGTCATGATAAGGGTAGAAAGGTCTTTGCAATCGAAGAGTTGGATGAATTCAAACAGAAAAACGGCAAATCTTATGATTAGGAAGGCAGTTATGGTGTCCCGGATTCTTTGGGATCTCCATTAAGCAGTGATGAAGCCACCTCTGAAAAAATGGTATCCTGGGACTATGAGAGAGTAAGATTTGGTGAGGCTACTTTAGTAAAATTGAACTCTAATATATATATATATATACACACGGGATGTTTAAATTATAAAGGGCCCAATAGAAATGCTTGGCATGACAAAAAAAATGGTATGATATGGGCCAATACCAAACAGGTTCATCTGATGGAACAGGCCCTAAAGCCCTGGCGGGTCGGGTACTCACAACCAGAAGCAATCCAGCGGCACTTTACACGGATAGAAGAGGCCCACAGCTTCTTGTTGGGGATGGTCATGGCTTCGGTTGCGCCATAGGAGAGTGTGAGGTAGGGTGCGATGGTGCGTACATTGTTCTGCATATTCCTAAGTCTACTTTGGCGAAGGACGTGGGCGCCGGTGAAGGGGACTACGCGATCTTGGGAGAGAAGAGGATGGAATGTACTGCCCTTCACGCAACGGCTGTGGAGTTTGTAAGGCCCAACAACGACGAGGAGAATGGTGAGGGAACGGGAAGGCAAGAAGCAGGAGGGCTGGTTGTTGGTGGCGGCCGCTATGATGACCGACGGGTAGCTTGTCGAGCCACTACTAAGCTGACCGGCACCGGAAAGGAGTTGATCGGTGGTGCAGGACAAAAGGCGAGTCTAGCGGAGAACTGTTTAGCCAAGAAAGTAAATGGTGTCGGGTTGATGGCATATTCTGATGAGAAACTAACAAAGAAGATATATGAGGCTGGTGCATAGGGTGACGTTGTAAGCGCAGGAGAGGCAGGAAAAACAGTAGCTAGGAATGAGCTCGAAGAGTTGAATGGATCCTGTGCCAGAGCAAATAGGGTGAATGTGACTGACAAAAGAAACACTGGAGCAAGCTCGATGATGGATGGTGAAGCGGAGGAACTAGATTCAGGGGGTGAAACTATTTTATTGGAGAAAATTTGTGTCCAAGCGGAAGGGGCTATAAGGGACTTAGAGAAGTCGGATGTTCGGATAATGACGTTGACAGGGAGCTGTACTAGGTAGAGCAAGGTGCTAGTTGGGTTGCAAACTTGGAAAAAAACAGAGTAGCTTGAGATTTGGCGATAGAATCAGGAGCTGTTCCTTATGATGAAGAAGATGATATTATGGCTGCTCTTCAAACTCAGAATGAAGTTATTGCACAAAAAAGGAAGCAAGCAAAACAAAAAGAGAAAGCAAGAAGGAGTCGTCCTAAAAATTGGAATAAGGTGTGTAATATAGTTTTTAAATGCTTTTTAGTTTTTGGAATGTGAGGGGCTTAGGGGGTGTTGGAAGATTGGGTTTGGTGAAAAATTTAAGACAAAATATAGTTTGAACATGTTAGGTTTAATAGAGACGAAAAAGCAGGTGGATACAAAGTTGATGCAGTGTAATTTTGGAAAAATGATGCAGTGGGTTGGGTTCTTAAAAGTTCCGGACGGTGCTTTTAGAGGTTTTTATTTTTGTGGGACGTACTGATATTTGACTTGCGTAATTGCTATAAAGGGGAGAGATGATTATGTGTGGAAGGGGTATTGACGAACAAGAATTTTTATTGTGCGTTCTGCTCGTTAAGTTCTATCTATGGTTTGTGTCAAGTCCCTATTTGCTATATAGGTGACTTTAATGAGGTTGTGCAAGTGGAAGAAAGAAAAGGAGCTAGTATGTTTACGGTATCAGCAGTAGATTTTAAAACATGGATACAAGATATAGAGCTAGTGGTTCTAGAGATGAATGATCGGAAGTTTACGTGGTTCCGGGACCAATCGTGCAGTTACTTTGATCGGGTATTGGTTAGCGTGGGATGGATTGAAGAGTTTCCTGAGACGATGCTGAAAGGCAAGTAAAGAGGTTTATCTGATCATTATCCTTTGATTGTGGAGAACAGTAGATTGCTAGGGAGTCCGAAGCTGTTCCGGAGTTTAAATTCTTGGTTCACTCATGAAGGTTTCTCAAAATGGTAAAAGAGGACTGGTGGGGGGCTAGAAGGAGATATGGAATTTCTCAACAGCAGGTATTTGGAATTTTTCAATAAATCAATTAAGAGCTACAAGAGTGGATTGAGTTTGATATTTTAGTTAGAGAAATGCTAGGGGTCAGCAGAATTTGTGATATATAGCCATTAATTAGTCATCATTAATGTTTTTAATGGTGTGAGATGACATCTAATGGTGTATGATTACTCATTTTTTCTTTTGATGGTTAAATGCTGGTCAGATTCAATAAAAGTGCTGGCCCTAGACTTTTTCCTTTTAGTAGTTGACAGCATTGCTAGATATAACTATGGAGGAATCTCTGTTTGTTTGATTAGTATATGTTTTTTGTTTAGTTGCTCTATCTTGTTGTGTTAAACTTTTTTTTTAAAAAAATCTAATTAAAAATTTCATAAAACTATAGAGACTAATAGAATAATTAAACCGTCTAAAGACTATAAGTCCAAAACGACATATTTTAATAGAGGAGTATTAGGGGATCAGTAACTTTTGTGTTTTGTAACCATCAATTGGCCATCAATAGTATTTTTAACAGTGTGAGATTACATTCAATGGTGAGAGATTACTCACTTTTCTTTTAATGGTTAAATGCTAGTCACAAAAACAAAAATTACTAGGCCCTAGACTTTCTCATTTTAAAATATATTTTTAAAATTCATGTTGACAAGAATTTATATTTTAATATATGCTCGTGCAACGCATGCCGAAGAGGTTCCTGAATCAAGGCGCTTCTGCCCTACTGCTATGCCAAGTGTTGTTAAAAATTACATATAATATATATTATTTAATTTTTTTAATATATATTTTAATTTTAATAATTAATTTCAATGTAGACTTAACATAATTGATTTAATATTTAACCTGAACTCGTGCAAAACGCGTCCTGGAACTTCAATCTTTAATCTTCTACTATGTATATACAGAACAAACCATAGCCAAATTCTATAGTAAAATTACCAACATTACAACAACAACAATGGGCAAGGAGAACCGCGAACTCCATGTTCTTTTCTTCCCGTTCTTTGCTAACGGTCACATAATCCCATGCGTTGACTTAGCCAGAGTCTTCGCCGCAAGAGGAGTGACATCCACCATAGTCACCACCACACACAACGCACCCTTCATCTCAAGAACGATAGGAAAATCCCAAATTACCCTCAGAACCATCAAGTTCCCGCCACCGGAGGAAACTGGCTTGCCTGAAGGATGCGAGAATTCAGAGTCGGCATTCGCACCGGATAAGCTCATCAAGTTCATGAAAGCCACCGTGCTCCTTCAACACCCACTCGAGCAAGTGCTGCAAGAACTGCATCCGAATTGTGTTGTTGCAGATATGTTCTTCCCTTGGGCCACAGACTCTGCCGCCAAATTCGGGATTCCAAGGATCGTGTTCCATGGGTTGGGCTTCTTCCCCTTGTGCGTTTCCGCTTGCATCAGAACTTATAAGCCACAAGACAAGGTTTCATCCTACACAGAACCTTTCTTGGTTCCCAACCTTCCCGGCGACATAACTCTGACCAAGATGCAGTTGCCACAGATCCCTCGAGATGACGAGGTCTCTTGTTATGCGTCGAATACTGTTATTTTCACGGAGGAGACTCCAGTTATTTTGATCAAAGCCATTAAATAATTCAACGTATTAGAATAAATTATCATCTAACTGTTTTAACTATCATTTTGATATCAAAATAACTCCACATAGTTTCTACCTATCTTCACCTTCTTAAATTAGCAAGTTGTTTAATATATTGTATTTAGTATTCAGTACTCAGTAGTAGTATTTGTGCAACATAGGTGTTCTGCAAGTTGCTTGATGATTCCAACGAATCGGAATTGAAGAGCTTTGGTGTGATCGCCAACAGCTTCTACGAACTGGAACCAGTTTACGCCGATCATTACACCAAGGAGCTTGGTAGAAGAGCATGGTCGTTGGGTCCAGTTTCTCTATGCAGAGGAAGCGAAG
>NC_029773.3:5810101-5821169 GCF_000817695.3 Arachis duranensis | reverse complement strand
TGAGACAAAGAAACCAAACTCCGTTATTTATGTGTGCTTTGGAAGCATGACAACGTTCCCAGACGCTCAGCTTAAAGAGATCGCGATGGGTCTAGAAGCTTCGAATCATCCATTCATCTGGGTAGTGAGCAAAGGATCAAAAAAGAACGAAGAACAAGATGAGAAGAAGTTAGAGTGGCTTCCAGAAGGGTTTGAAGAGAGAATGGAAGGGAAGGGGCTGATCATAAGAGGTTGGGCGCCGCAAGTGATGATTCTTGAGCACGAAGCAGTTGGCGGGTTTGTTACGCATTGCGGTTGGAATTCGACGCTGGAAGGTGTTTGTGCCGGGGTGCCGATGGTGACGTGGCCGATGTATGCAGAGCAGTTTTATAATGCGATGTTTGTGAGGGACATAGTGAGGATTGGGGTTGGTGTTGGGGTTCAAACGTGGGTGGGGATGATGGGGGGTGAGCCGGTGAAGAAGGAGGTGATAGAGAAGGCGGTGAAGAGGGTAATGGAAGGTGAGGAAGCAGAGGAGATGAGGAGAAGAGCGAAGGAGCTTGGGAAGAAGGCTAAAGAAGCTGTGGAGGAAGGTGGATCGTCTTATTCGCAATTCAACTCTTTGATTGAGGATTTAAGATCGCGTGCTCAATGAGGTAGTCAAGTATCTGCAATTATGCATGAAGTCATTTGAGAGATGCAATTGGAATATCTCTTTGACCTTAAGTCCATACATGCTTGTATTGTATTGTATTCACCATTTTGAAATAATAATAATAATAGTTCTAAAATAATTACCGTGGAGATATAAATCCAATCGATTCAAATTATAATTGTTATGAATTATTTAATTATTAAATTATATTTATTTGGTGTATTGAATTTTTTATTCGTTAAAAAATTTCAAAAGCTATTTTTTAAAATTCTTGACTTATGAAAAGTCACATTAATGTTGTTTTGTAAATTTTTTTTAAATATATTCTTAACTTCTCGAAAAGTTGTTTAAGAGATTTTGAAAAATTAAAAAATTTTGATTTTTATCTGATGGTGGTCATGTCGGCATGGATATGGATAGCGAACGCCGGTGATGGAGCGAGATAGAGCCGGTAAAGGAGAGAGAGCTATAGTTTGAGAGTCTGAGAGGAGAGGAGAATCCAGAGACAGAGAGTGAGAGAGGAGCGCCGTAACATTAAGGATTTAGGGTTAGGTCACATTACATTAGTTTTTATTTGAAACTGTGCTATTTATATGATGTGCGGATATGCGGATCGGATCCGCAGGTATCACTGCCAAATCCGCTATCCGATCCTACCATAGTGCGGATCGAATAATATCTACAAATATTATCTGATCCATGTGCAATCCTAGATTTATGTTGAAGCTTTAAGTTGCAATAGATTATATGTAGCACGTGTATGACAAACAAGTGAGGGGGAAAGGGAGCGCGTCTGACCAATATTGCTTAGATCTATGATGCACAGACACTGACACGACACGACACAGGACATGTCGACACGCGAATTGTAAAATCTTACATGACACGGGAACACGCATACATATAAAATATAAAGTATTTTTTAGATAAATCGTAATGATATTTTAATATTTTATTGATATTAAAATATAAATTAATTTTTCAAATTATTTTTAATGTCTTATTTTAATTATATCAAGTATTTAAAATATTTTTTGTTTTAATAAATAATAATATATACTATATCTAAATTTATTTTAAGAATATATATTAAGAATAAGACCGGATATACTGGCACGTGATGGTATTTAGGTGTGTCCAAGTATGTCTGGAGAAAAATTTTTTATTTTTTATTGAGACACGGTTTGGACATATCAGATACGCATGTCGGACGAGTGTCGTGTCCGAAATGTGTCCGACACGCAGACAGCAATTCAACAAAGTGTTCGTACTTCATAGATTTGGATAACTTGGATATATTTTTTATATAGATGTGGAACATTATTACTTAAAATATTGTCTGTTCGAGTTTTTATGCTCTAATTTGAGAAGTTTCTTATTGCTAAACGGTTTTGGATTTTGAAATCTAAAGATGAAACAGTTTTAAAATGAGAATAAAAAAAAGTAGTACTCTTATTTGAGAAATTTCTAATTGTTAAACGATTTTAGATTTTAAATTTGAATATGAAGATGAAATAGTTTTGGAATGAGAGTAGAAGAAAATATTTCGGAATGAGAGTGGAAAAAAACTGAAAACGCGCGTAATTTGAATTAGTATCTGTAGAGTGCGTTATCAGGTAACCTTCTTACCTTATCATAACTTATTAATTGTTGTATATTATAAATAAATTTACAAAAAAAATAAAAAAAAAAAGAAAATAATAAAAGATAAAACAAAGCTTGAATTGTGCAAAATAATATAATTATTTATATTACCAACAAATTGAAAGGACTAACGCTGTATATTACACGAAAAAAATTGTTCAATCTCAAACAATAATAGAAGGTACATTCAAAGAAAGAGAGAATAATATTATTTTGTTTTTCCTTTCCATTTTTAAGCCATTCTATTAAGCACAATGATCTTATTATTTGCAATAAAATTTACATGTCTGGTGTATCAGGCTCATCACCCGCTCTTGGTGTTCCTCCTTGCTCAGTCCCAAATGTCCTTTTGCTCATGTTTGCTCTCTGCACTAACCGAACTAATGCTTGAACCACTTCCGACATCGGTGGTCGGAATTCTGGCTCCGGCTGCCAAAACAATCATTACATTATATTACAACAATCATGTAGTTAGTTAGTTACTTTTCCTGAAATGATAAATACATTAAAAGCACATATAAATCCTCCCTTTGACATGAGTTTTGGCATTTGGATCACCCTAACATTTAGGCTGTTTTTTCTTTTTAAGGCATCTACTCCAATATGTCAAAAACATCCTTCCATGAAGATATTTGTTTAGTTACACTTTAAAAGCGTGACTTATAAGAAAAAGTAACGATTTAAAGGAAATATCAACGCTTTTAGATAAAGGCAACGCTCTTCTAACATGCTAAATCAAACCCTACAATCCACCACCCGATTGTCAAAAGGAAGCATCTTCATATAAAGACAATTATAGTCTTCATTGGAGTACCCACCTCTTTTTTAAGTGCGTAGTAGCTAAACAAGTAACTTAGGTTGTGTTTGTTTACTCTCTCAAAACAATAAGACACGGACACAAAGACACACATACACATAGACGCATATGAATATATGTAGTTTATTTGGTTGTTAAGACAACAAAAAGGAGACATATATGTGTGACATTACCTGAACACAAAGTGCGATAACATCGGCAAAACGGGACAGCGACTTAACCGGGTATAGCCCTTCCAGCGCAGGATCAACCATTTTAGCCAATGCATCGATATCATGGAGTTGTGGTGTCGCCCACCGTACCAAAGACTGCTCGTATCTTGGCCTTGAGCTGCCGAAGGAGTTTTTTAAACAACAAAATACAAATGATATCAAAAGAAATTGGTGCATCTACCTACCCTAACTACTTTGAAGGGTTTTATATTATAGATTAAACTATATATGTTACTAAATGCGCTGTTGATTTTGGAGAGCATGCGAATGTTAAAACTAGTCACATGAAGATGTCTTCATGTGAAAATAATAGTTGAAAACCGTTAGATAGTTTGATATTTTTTACTAAACTATTGACATAACACGTGTTTACATCTCAGCTATCATCTTCCCATGAAGACATTTTCACGAGTAACCACCTAAAAGATGCTTCAATTACCTGTCAAACGGTTTCCTTCCACTAAGAAGTTCCAACATGACAACTCCAAAGCTGTAGACATCACTCTTAAGCGTATACTGACCGGACATACCAACTTCCGGTGCTTCGTATCCCGATCCAGCATTATTGTTCAATACCTGAACATGAGACGATATTTAGAACTAATAAATTTCATATGTAAGCCGTGTGACACAAGATAAAAGGAAAAAATGCATTCATTAAGAGAGCATCCATTTGAAACTGAAATTCACAGCATATTTGTTCCAAAAATTAAAATCACCTGGTCTGCATTTGGAATATAGCTTGCCAATCCACAATCTGAAAGATGAGGGTTAAGATCTGAATCAAGCAATATGTTGGTTGACTTAATATCCTTATGAACAACCGAAGGCGAACAAACTTCATGTAGGTACCTTAAAAAAAGAGAAAGAAGAGGTTGGTTATTGACTTTTGGGGAAAGAAACAAGAGGTCATTATTCTATTTACACTTGCAAACAACTAACTCACTCTAAGGCGCGAGCTGTCCCTAGAGCGATCTTGACACGAGAGTTCCATATCAATGGTTTGCTGTACTCATCAGGTAGGTGAAGGAAGTCATGCAGCGATCCATTTTTATGGAACTCGTAGACCAAGAGGTGTTGTCCATGCTCCGAACAATAACCAACAAGCTCTGTCACATTTTGATGATGCAAATGGGAGATGTTTGAGACTACTTCCACAAAATCGTTGGATGAATCATGGGGAATGATAGATGAATCTATCTTCTTTACTGCAAGAACCTACAATAATTCATGTCAAAGTCAAAACCATTAATAAGCCTCTGCATGGATTCAGAAGATATGTTAACATTTTTTGACATATATCATCAAGTGTATTAGCAATTTAGCATGCTTATATATATTGAGAAAGACTCAGGTGAGTCACTTTTAAGACATTTCCCAAGGGCATGGCATTATTTTTGGATTTTCCATATCTTTGCCCGCAGAATAAGACATAGAATTGGACTTGTAAAGTAAGGATGCGATAAGGAGTACCTTTCCATCATCGAATTGTGCACGGTATACACGTCCGAAAGACCCCTCACCAAGGAGTTGATCCACACTGAAGCTTGAAGTAGCAATCTGCAGGTCAGCTATAGAATATGCTTTCACATTTGCGGGAGCGGCGACAGTCTTCTTGACAGCAGTTGGCTTCTTTGGAATTTCTTCCTCGTCGAATGATTTGAGAGGTGGGGGTTTAATAGGGGGTTTAACATTTATTGGTTCCACAGGAGTGTCAAATGTTTTCAAGTCAATCACAGAGGAACTCTGCATAGAATTCAATCCTGCATTATGAAATGTTGTAATATGTTACTTCTGATAACTAACTCATCACAATCCACAAGTAGAATTAAGCATATAAAGTAAGGTCTATATCAAACACATTTCAAGAAGAGAATGAAATGTGAAACTATTTAAAATGAGAAATAAGTAGCATAAAGTTAATCATAAAGGAAAAAGGTAAGAAAGGATTTTCAATAGTATGCGAGAACCAAGATACAAACCGTGCACTTCATTTGAAGCTAGAGGAGCCAACGGCTGATTGTCAAGCTTTTCCGTGTCTAATGACGACGACTTCTTGGATCTTCTCTTCACCAGGAAGAATGCTACTATTGCCCCAACAACCAATATGGAGATCACTATTCCAGCAACGCCACCGGCTCCAATACCAGATTTTTTACCCCCATCACTAGAGCTACCACCTGATGAGCTGCCGTGCCCACCGGATTTGTGGTGACGGCTGGTTGTTGCTGGAGGTGTCCCAGGAGGTGGAGGGGGCGCAGGCCCCGAGCTCCATGAATTACCACCCTTTCTGTCATTTTAAACCTTGGCTTATCATTCAAGATTTATATAATGAAATAAACAAATAAATATTCTTAGTTTGAAAAATTGCAGATAATGGTAATACTCACTGTAGGTCTATGCCATTCAGCTGTTCCGGTATCCAGCCTGTAAAATGATTGTTTTCCACATTCCTGAGAGAAATATTCAGAAAATAATTAGAACTTGAAAGGTTATTATATAAATATAGGAAAGAAGTTTTCCATGGCAGCAAATGACATAAAAGAGGCTCACAAAGTGTCAAGTGGCAGGTTAGCAAGAACATCGATGGTGCCCGTGAACTGGTTGTTTTGCAGATACCTAAAAAAAGACAAATAAGTCCACTTAGAATGCAATCAATACCATGCAAACATGAAGAAAAAAGAAAGAAAGAATACAAAACTCGATGCTTACAAGGTTGACAAGCTCGAAAGTGAGCTCATTGTCTGAGGGAGATCCCCTGTCAGCGAATTGGACGAAAGATCCCTACAACAGGTTACAGATATTATAGTTGATGGATCAGTAACTCAAAAGTTTTAGATTACAAGAATCATATGCATGTAAATATCACAAAATAGCCAATGTATATGAAGCCTTTTTGCAGAAACAAATAAAGAATATGAATTAGCATGGAATCAGAAGTAATATTAAATTTTTAAGTACAAAATTTTAATGAATCCACAAGAAAAACAAAGAAGTCATAACATCAATGTTGCTGAAAGGTATATGGAATTGAGGGAATCTTACAGTGTAGAGAGGGAAGTAAGCTTTGAAAAGTCAACAGTCAATCCTTGTTGGAACTGGTTGTGACCAAGATTCCTACAGAATCAATGTTAATTTTGCATATTACTACAGTGGCTTAGCAAGGAGGTTTATAGGTATACAATGAAAAGCATATAAGAATTCAAGAATATAGTTACATACAGGTATTTAAGCGAAGCAATTTGAGAGATCGAATATGGGATCGGCCCATTGAAATTATTATTAGCGAGGTTTCTGCATACAAAGAAGTATTAAGTATGTTAGAATTCGACTACCAAAAGTCCGAGAAACAAAAATAAACAGAAGTTTAAGACATACAGGTGCTGCAAATTTGGAGGGAGTTGGTACCAGCTGCCACCAAGATTGTTGTTACTCAAGTCACTGCAAAGATTTTCGATTTACGACGACAGTAACAATACATACAAAACTGGATATACAATGAACAAGATCATTAAGGCTGCATTTGGATATTGTCACAGGACACAGTACAGGACAGATTTTCTCCGTGTCTCTGTATTTTATGTCCTGAAACAGTTACCGAACGAGGCTTAACTTACAAGTAAGTCACAGATGTCAAGCTTTCGAGCTGGTAACCCAAAGTTCCACTAAGTTGAAGACCAGGTAACTTGCTGATAAGAAGTAAATGATCGGAAAAAAACCAAACAACAACACACATATCAGACATTGGAGCCGAAAAGAGTAATAATCGAAACATGTATAAAGTGATTAGGATTTAGGAGATTAAGTCTTCACATCTCAGTGACGCGATTGTCCTTGCAACTAATGCCTTTCCAAGACTGTCCACAAGGATCATTGCCATTCTGAGGCCAATTTAGTTGAGATGGTGAGTTCATATTCTGATACAAGCTCCTTAGAGCATTAGCTGCATCAAACATTCAGTATAACAAAGTTTTGAGGACACAGAAACAAACATTGAAGTCAAAAGTAAAGGAATGAAATTGGAAGATGAAGATTCCCATTCATATCAGAGGAAATCATGAGAAAAAACATGCCAATCATACTATTATTACATCAGAAAGTACTTGATTTTGGATCACTTGTTAGCAACCTTGTTCCTACTGAAGAGAGCAAGAATTGTATATCAACTAACTACTATTACCACTCATAACAGATAGAACATGGCTTAAACACAATAATTAAAAATAAAAGTAAAAACATCAACTAAAAAAAAAAGAAGAAAATTAAACACCCACATTTATTCATGGTAATAGAATTTACATTAATTCAGATGAACAGAAACTCATAAATTAATTTTAAAAAAAATTACAAACTTTGTTCCAAAATCCAAATCTAACTATGGAAAATCAGCTGAACTATACAGATAAATTTCAAATAATTAAAAAAAATAAAAAAGCAAAAACAGAAAATTGGAACATAAGACAATTATAGCAAGAAGTACTCTTCACTAAAACACTGTATACAACTAACACATCCAAGTACAAAAGAAACACACACATTGAAAAAATAAAGTTTGAAGGAAAAAAGAAAAAAATGAACATGATTGAATTATTAATGAACAGCATCACTAACCATCATTTGGATCTGTGTCACCATTAATGCCAATGACCAAGAAACAGAGAATGCAGGTGCTGATGAGAACCAGCACCAGCCTTCGATCCTCCATCATCTGAATCAACCAATTGTTGTTCTTTTTTGGTGAAATTCTTCCAACCCAGAATCCAATTTGGCTGTGAAATCAACCCCTTTTTGTCAAAAATGGATTTTTATTATTAAATATTAGATGGGGTGTTCATGTGAATGAGATGCTTATATATGTTTGTTGTTGCTGCCGAGTAAAAGCAAAGCTGGCAAGCACGAATCGCCAGAAGAATCCAAAGCCACCACTTACTTTAGTTTATCACTCTTACTTGTTAAGTGTGAATTTAATTACTAGATTTATGAAACCTATACAAATAACATTTATTAATCATATTAATTATTGAAAAATATGTGACATATATAGTATATATAGTATTGGAAAAAGAATTAGAATTAACATTTTTTACAATTATTAGTTAACATTTTTGTAATTTATTTTTTCTCTATAATAACAATTTAAAATTTTTCTTTCGTCTACTATTTTATTATTATATTTTAAAAAAAAACATCCATTGTATTGATTTAAATAAGATAAAAGATTTGAAATTAACTTTTTTTCGTCTAACCATTAGTTAATTTGTTATTTTTAATTTACTTTTTAATACATTAACAATTTAGCTTTTTGACTTCTATTTAGCTACTATTTTGTTAGTTGATTTTTTTTGTTAAATAATTAATTCTCTAATAACAAAATTGATTTTTAGTATAAGCTTTTTTTGTTAATTAATATAACAATAAAAATTAAATAGTTTTAATGATGTAATTTTATATAATTATTTGGTGACAAAAATATAATTTGAAACAAAGGTTGTATTATATCTTAACATGTGTAATTTCATTATTTATTATAAAATAGTAAAGTTGGTAACATTTGAGTGAAAGATTTATTCTGATTATTATTATTATTATTATTATTATTATTATTATTATTATTATTATTATTATTATTATTATGTCATTCTGATCTCTAATTGTACAGTTGATGAAGTTTTCAATTACTTACTAATAAAGTCACCGTTAGTTTACAAAATCGTCATTAAGCATACCAAGCTATAGTTTTAGAACTGTAAACTGTTATACGTGGCTTTTCAATTTCATGCCAACGGTTACGTCAAAAAAGTCAAAGAAACATCATTTACTCAAAATTACCATAGAGGAAAATTGAGTAATAATAAATATTTTAAAATTTAATTTTAATGTATTTAATTATTATTTTTTTTACTCGTTTACTAATTAGATTTATGTATTTAATTAGATAATTTTTTAAATAATAAGTTTAAAAATTAATTACTTTTTCAGATAATAATATACGATTACATATGTGTAAAATTTTTTATTTTTTACGGTATCTCTTAGTTCGATAGATTAAAAATTAATTTATTGCATATTGAAATTTTATTTAAAAATTTATTTTTGGTCAATAAATTATTATATACACAAAGTAAAATCTAAACACTGATACAATGACACTTATTCAAACGGATTGATAAACTATTTACTAAAAGTAGAACAATCCTAAATTTTTTTACACCAGTAGTATATAAAAAATAAATTCTAAAAAGATTTAATTATTTTGTTAGTTTTTATAATTTTATTAAATTTTTAATTAAATTTTTATATTTTTTTCAATTGAGTCTCTATATTATTTTAATTTTGTAATTAAGTCCTTTTTAATATAAAAAAATATTAAAATTAACTGAATATTTCTTTGTAAATTGAAAGTATTTATAATTAAAAACTTAATTAAATTTTTTATCGCATTTATTTTGATAAAAATATTATGTTAATTTTAAGAACATAATTACAAAATTAAAAGTAGTGTAAAGACCTAATTAAAAAAAATATAAAAATTTAATTAAAAATTTAATAAAACTATAGAATCTAATGATAATTAAAATTTCTAAAAATTAATATAACAATTTCTTAATTCAGTAAGCTAAGGTAATAAGCTTAATTAAAATTTAATTGTTGTAGTATCATAGGTAAAGAGTCTTAAGTAACTAATGTCGCTTTTCTAATATATATAATGGATTGATTGGATTCTATCTGTCCCTTCTACAACAACTATGAAATGTCAATAAATCATTTGTGACTTGAATTGAAATGATAATAATGGAGAGTGGAGACCATGATATGAGCATGTATATAGTTTAGTTTACATATGATATCCAATCTATTCTAATTTAATTCTAATAATAATAATAATAATAATAATAACGTGTATGCAATGCAAAGTTAATAGTGGAAACAAAAGTCAGCATTATGTTACGCGTAATGAACTGGATTTCATGCAATCAGCATCAATTGCCACACTGTGATTCAAGATTGGTTTCAATGTCAATTTTTCATATATTTTTTTATTACTATTATTATTAATATTATTATTATCAAACAGTAGCTTTAATTTGCCCTTTTTTGTCCTTTATATCAACCACAAATACTATTTCCTTTTTTAATGTTTTCACTTTTCAGGATAAGGTTTTGATGATGACATGGTATATTTGCTCATGTTATACAGGAAATCTTGTTCTTTTCGAAATATATAAATTCACTACTACCACTAAATTGATTTGATTGAAGCTGTCGGTTGTTAATTTACCATGTTTTATTAAGTTTTTTTAATTAAACTTTTACTCAACTCCGATCCGATCATATTATAAGAAATTAAATAAACTTTAAAATATTTAGACTTATCACATAATTTTTAGAGAAAACGATAAATAAATTTTTAATTTGATGATAAATAAAATCTTTTTTAATAAATTAAAAATACAAAAACTTCTCTCGTCTTTTAAAATACAAAATATTTAAATCGTTCCATTTAAAATATATGAAGACAAATACATGAAAGACATTTTTCATATTTTTAACTAGTCAAAGACTTATTTATTTTCAATTAAAAAATTAATTTTTTTTTAATTTTTAATATAATATTAGAATAAAATTTTAGAAATATATATTATTGATCACACTTACTTTGTATACAAGTTCAAGTCTATACTCTAAATCTTTGTCCATGCCAGAATATGAGGAAATATATCATGTTTCACATTATCTAAACCTAAAAATTTCTAACATACA
>NC_029773.3:5804179-5809494 GCF_000817695.3 Arachis duranensis | reverse complement strand
TTAGTTTCTTTTCTCTTATTTTAACTTAACATAATATAAATAGATAAACAATAAAAATCGGAAACTTTTTTTTTTGTCAATAATCAATCAATATTTATTTATTTATTTTAAAATTTTATTTCTCTCTTAACCTTTGTCCATCACTATTTTGATTATGTGAGAAAACATCCGACGGGGAGAAAAAGAGAGTGAGAGAGAGACAAATAGACAATTGATTCGAGAAAAATGATGCTTATATTAGTGTTTTTTTCCGAAAAAATAATTCATTCATAAAAAAAATTTAAAGACACTTATAAGATGAAACAAAATATTAAGTATACATCGAAAGATGAAAATAAAATATTTATTGTGCTGAACTATGTACTAAGAATAAATATAAAATTCGATTATAGAAAATTTTAACTTATAAAAATAAAGACAATTTTGTGCCTCTTTAATTTCTATATCCTCATAAATTCTATTGCAACATTGTAAACTCTTTCTTCTTTTTCTTGATAAACCCAAGTATTTTCTTGATCTGCAAGTTTTTTTCATGAAAAAATCTTTAAAATATGAGAGATCTACACCTAAAATATCTATAGAGGAAAACAAAAAACACCACAAAAAGAGAGAAATATACCATAAGAAGTTATTGAATCTGAAAATTTAAAAGATTTAGAATAGCGCCAGTAAGATCAATACTACTAAAAAAATTATTTTTAATAGTTATTTATTTTATTTTTAATAACAATAAAAATAACTACTAATATATATAGTGATATTTAAACACTAATCGTTTTATATTTTGTTGCTAAAAATTTTAGTGGCTATTATATAATTGATAGAAAAAACTTTTTTAATAGTGACAAAAAGCATATAATTACTATTATAACATGTAATAATAATAAAAAATATTAATTGACATAAAAACATAAATTAAATAAGATATATAATAGCCATTATGTTATTATCGTTAAAAATTTGTCGCTAAAAATAATTTTTATTGTAGTGTAAGTGCATGCAAGAGGAAATAAAAAAAGAGAAAAAGAGTTAACGGAAGCAGGAAAGAAAGGGTTGAAATAGCGCCACCACAACTTAGGATATTCACAAGTATAGATAATTCGATTACTCAAATAATCAAATTAATCTTATTATATTAGTTTTATACTCGACGAGATAGTTAATTACAATTGGATCGAACACAATTAAATCCAACCTTAATTAGTTCAGATAATGATTTTAGTTAGGATTGTGAAATTCAAACCAACCTGATTACTGAATTAGGTTTTTAAAATATATATATTTATCTCCTCTAATTTAAATTATGATATTTATTTAAGTATAAGTTCAATGATATATTGTTCTTTATTTTTTTACTATTACATATTATTTACATGTTTTCTTATTTTTTATATTTTTTAATTTTTATAAATTTCATGTTCAATCAAATACCTAATTATTTGAATTGATTAAAATATAATCGATTCGATTCTTATTCTTTTTAAATCTGAACCAACTTAACCTGTAAATACTGAAAGAGCCTAGCAGCGGAAACGACACAAATGTCTAACACAAGAACAATATGGAAGCACTCACAACACAATATGGCAGCAACTATAACAAGCAAATATAGCAAGTAAAGCAATAACAAGAACACACCAAGATTTTAACGTGGAAAACCCCCTCAATGTGAGAGGTAAAAACCACGGGTCGTCCAGACCAATGAAATAGCTCCACTATAATCAAATGAGGTACAAGAGAGTCTCAAACAAAGCACAAAAACGTGCATATAACCAGCCAAAACATCAATGCACCAAAGCTCACAAATAATAGGCAAGAAGATGAAATATACCCAAAAAATAGAGTTGATGTCGAAGTCAATTTCTCCCTCTGTAGATCTCCAATTAAAATCTCCACCGTTCATAATGAAGAACAAGCTGTGAAGAATCTACAGTTCAAATTTCACGTCAATCCAACGGTGAAAGAATGAGAAACTGCCGTTCCAAAATTTCTGCTCTGTGTAAAAACGGGAAACCTAATTTCTCTCTTGCGAAACCAATTTCTCCTACTGCAAACCTCCAATCAACATCTTCACCGATCAGAATGAAGAACAAGATGATAAAAACATGCAGTTTAAATTTCAAGCCGATCCAACGGTGAACAACTGAGAAAATGCCATTTGAAATTTACTGCTTTGGGCAAAAACGGAAATTCTGTTTTTCCCTCTTCTCTCTCACTTGGTGGCTATTCTCTCTCTCTCTAAAAACCTCAAAAAACTGAATTGGGGTTGTGACACTAGGATGCAAGAATACGCCCCCAAAATGTTGGGCTTGGGCCTCACAAATGAGAGAAAAAAAACCCAACAAATCTCCCCCTTCTCGACTAGGTGGAGGCCCTCGCCATTCCGGCGATCAAACAACATGTTTCAAACTTTTCTCTTGACAATGCTTTTGTCATCATATCAGCACCATTGTCATCAGTGTGAACTTTCTCAAGTTCCAACAACTTGGAATCTAACACATTCCGTATCCAGTGATACCTAACATCGATATGTTTAGATCTTGGATGAAAAGTAGAATTCTTGGCAAGATGAATAGCACTTTGGCTATCACACAACAACACATAACGGTCTTGCTTGAAACCAAGTGCTGCAAGAAACTTTTTCATCCACAACAACTCTTTACATGCTTCAGTTACTGCAATAAACTTTGCCTCTGTAATAGAAAGTGCAACACACTTCTGTAACCTTGACTGCCATGAAATAGCTCCCCCTGCAAACTTGACCAAATAACCTGAAGTAGACTTTTGAGAATCAATATCTCCTGCCATGTCTGCATCCGTAAAGCCAACTAGCAAAGGTTTCTCACCACCAAAACTCAAACTCAAGTTAGTTGTACCTTTGAGATATCTCATAATCCATTTAACAACATTCCAATGTTCTTTACCAGGATTAGAGAGAAAACGACTCACAGTACCAACCGCATGAGCAATGTCTGGTCTAGTACGCACCATAGCATACATCAAGCTTCCAACAGCTGAGGCATAAGGAATTTCATTCATTGCTTGTTTCTCCTCATCAGTGGTTGGACACTGCTTGGTACTCAACTTAAAATGAGGAGCAAAAGAACTAGCAACACATTTGGCATCATTTATGCCAAACATTTGAAGCACCTTTTTTATGTACTTCTCCTGTGACAAATAAAGCTTCTTGGAATCTCTATAACGAGTAATAGTCATGCCCAAAATCTGTTTGGTAGGACCCAAGTCCTTCATAGCAAAGAACCTGCTCAACTGTTTCTTCAACTCATTAATCCTCAAAGCATTCTTGCCCACAATCAAAATATCGTCCATATAAAGCAAAAGAATGATAAAATCATCATCAGAAAATTTTTGCACAAATACACAATGATCTGAAGTTGTCTTACGGTAACCATGCTTCCCATAACAGATTCAAACTTCTTGTACCACTGTCTTGGAGCTTGCTTCAACCCATAAAGACTCTTCTTAAGCTTGCACACAAAATCTTCCTTTCCTTTAACAACAAAGCCCTCCGGTTGCTCCATGTAGATCTCCTTATTTAAATCACCATGAAGAAAAGCTGTCTTCACATCCATTTGCTCAATCTCCAAATCAAGAGATGCTGCTAATCCAAGCACAGCGCGAATGGATGACATCCTCACAACAGGAGAAAAGATCTCCTCATAATCAACACCTTTTCTCTGGCTAAAACCTCTAACAACCAATCTAGCCTTATACCTAGGCTTAGAATTGTGTTATTCATTCTTGATTCTGAATACCCATTTGTTCTTCAAAACTCGCATACCCTTCGGTAGCTTCACCAACTCATAGGTATCATTCTCAAGCAAGGACTTCATTTCTTCTTGCATAGCTTCAAGCCATTGAGCTTTGCTTTCATCTTCAACAGCCTCTTCAAAACATTCAGGTTTTCTCCCATCAATCAACAAAACAAACTCATGTCGAGAATACCTTGACAAAGGCTTCCTCTCTCTTGTAGACATTCTGAGTGCATTTGCAGAAATTTCTAAAGCTGGTTGTTTATCTTGATCATCATCACCAACTTCATCAAGTATCGGATCAACTGTTTCATCTTCACCTGCACTTGTATCATGCTCATTATTTTGAGCTTCAACTCTACCATCTTCTACCATAGGCATAGAGGGAGTAATATCCATCTCAGAAAAATCATCACTAGGCTAAACCATTGGCTTCTCTGCATGATCAACATCCTTCAATGTTTGGTCTTCAACAAAGACAACATCTCTACTTCGAATCACCTTCTTGTTAGCAGGATCATAAAACCTGTAACCAAACTCATCCATGCTATAGCTAATAAAAATACACTGCCTAGTCTTTACATCAAGTTTAGATCTCTCATCTTTAGGAATATGAACAAAAGTTTTACATCCAAAGACTCTTAAATGATCATAAGAAACATCATTACCTGACCATACCTTCTCTGGCACTTCAAATTGCAAGGGAACACATGGTGTCCAGTTCAAGACATGAACAACAGTGCTTAAAGCTTCACCCCAAAAGGATTTTGCCAATCTAGATTGTGACAACAAGCACCTAACTCTTTCAACCAGTGTTCTGTTCATCCTTTCAGCCAAGCCATTCAACTGAGGAGTCTTTGGAGGAGTCTTCTGATGTCTTATACCATGCTCTTTACAATAAGCATCAAATGGACCTGAGTACTCACCACCATTGTCAGTACGAATGCATTTCAACTTCTTCCTAGTTTCTCTTTCAACAGAAGCTTGAAATTGCTTGAACACATTCAAAACTTGATCTTTGGTCTTCAAAGTGTAAACCCATAATTTTCTAGAATGATCATTAATAAAGGTTACAAAATAGATAGACCCTCCAAGTGTTCTTGTCTTCATCGGCCCACATACATCAGAATGCACCAAGTCAAGTATCTCCGGCTTCCTTGAAGGTGGATGGCTCTTAAAAGAGACCCTGTTTTGTTTTCCAGCGAAACAATGATTGCACTTTTGCAAAGCAACCTTACAACCAGATAAAAGATTCTTCTTGGATAACATATTCATGCCTTTCTCACTCATATGACATAATCTCTTATGCTATAAATCAGTTTCATCAACAAACTTAGCAGCAATAACAACATCTTTCATAATCTTTGCTTGAGTTAAATAAAGAGTAGAGTGTCTTGTACTTCTAGCAACAACCATGGAACCCTTGGTGAGCTTCCAACTATCACGAGAAAATGAGCTATCCAAGTCTTCATCACACAACTTACCAACAGAAAGTAAGTTCAACCGAATATCTGGAACATGCTTCACACGCTTCAAAGTCAA
>NC_029773.3:5797783-5804126 GCF_000817695.3 Arachis duranensis | reverse complement strand
TCTTTACTTGCCTTGACTTTCTCCTTCTTTAGCTGCCAACAAAATCTCTTCACATGTCCCTTTTGACCACAATGATGACACTCAATATTCTTATACTTTCCTCGAAACTTGCTTCTGCTTTGATCTCTACCTTTAGGACCTCGACTTTTGCTTCTCCCCCTAGACTCAGAAACAAGAACATCTGAATGTGTAGTCGATGTACCTTGTGACTTTCTTCTCATCTCTTCATTCAAAACACTGCTCTTGGCAAGATCCATAGAGATTACACCATCACTGAGAATTTTCCACGAGTCTGGTAAGGAGCCAAGAAGTAACAGTCCTTGAACCTCTTCATCAAACTTGATGCCCATGGAAGATAACTGATTCATAATTCCTTGGAAATTATTCAAGTGATCTGTCATTGATGTCCCATCTGTATATTTCAAAGCCAACAACTGCTTGATCAAAAACATCTTGTTATTCCCAGTTTTTCGAGCATACAACTGTTCAAGCTTAATCCAAAGGGTTCGAGCATGTGTCTCTCCAATAATATGGTTCAACACATTATCGTAAACCCACTGCCTAATATATCCACAGACTTGTTTATGCAACAAAATCCAATCATCATCAGACTTATCATTAGGCTTCTCTGTACCAAAAACTGGTTGATGAAAATTTTTGACATAAAGCAAATCTTCCATCTTTGACTTCCACAAATCATAATTAGGACCATTAAGAGTGATCATCCTACTAGTATTAGTATTAGCTTCCATTGTTCACAGAATCACAAGCCCAGAAAAATATCAACAAGCTCTGATGCCAGTATGAAAGAGCCTAGCAGCGGAAACGACACAAATGTCCAATACAAGAACAATATGGAGGCACTCACAACACAATATGGCAGCAACTATAACAAGCAAATATAGCAAGTAAAGCAATAACAAGAACACACCAAGATTTTAACGTGAAAAACCCCTCAATGTGAGAGGTAAAAACCACGGGTCGTCCAGACCAATGAAATAGCTCCACTATAATCAAATGAGGTACAAGAGAGTCTCAAACAAAGCACAAAAATGTGCATATAACCAGCCAAAACATCAATGCACCAAAGCTCACAAATAATAGGCAAGAAGATGAAATATACCCAAAAAACAGAGCTGATGTCGAAGCCGATTTCTCCCTCTGTAGTCCTCTAATTATCAGAATGAAGAACAAGATGTGAAGAATCTACAGTTCAAATTTCACGTCGATCCAACGGTGAAAGAATGAGAATCTGCCGTTCTAAAATTTCTGCGCTGTGTAAAAACGGGAAACCTAATTTCTCTCTTGCGAAACCAATTTCTCTTACTGAAAACCTCCAATCAACATCTCCACCGATCAGAATGAAGAACTAGATGATAAGAACATGCAGTTTAAATTTCAAGTCGATCCAACGGTGAACAACTGAGAAACTGTCATTTAAAATTTATTGCTTTGGACAAAAATGGAAATTCTGTTTTTCCCTCTTCTCTCTCACTTGGTGGCTATTCTCTCTCTCTCAAAAAACCTCAAAAAACTGAATTGGGGTTGTGACACTAGAGTGCAAGAATACACCCCCAAAATGTTGACTTGGGCCTCACAAAAGAGAGAAAAAAACCCAACAAATACCTCTATTTTTCTCTGCCTTGTAAATTGGTTGCAGCAGCGAGCCAACGACGACAACCATCCTTACAATTTTTTTATCTTCAGATGAGAGAGAGAGAGGACATCAAAACTGCTTTATAGAGAGAACGAGAAAAAGCAAATATATTACTTCATGCTTATGTTGTTAATTTGTCATTGTAGAGAGAAAAACAAAAATTATTTTTACAAAATTATTGGTTGATTATTAGTAAAGAAAAAATTTATTCTCAAATATTTATTATAGTCTCTTTTTTCATTTTGGAATTTATTTATACATATTTTAATTAACACCTCCTCGTTTAGAAAATAAACATGAATAGTTTTTAATTTTTTATTTTATTATTTTATTCTAAACAAAATGGTCAAAATTTAAACTGGCTTCGAATAGTTATAGTGAAGGAACTTTCGATTCGTTGCTTTAAGTCAAAGAAAGGCAAATGAGAAATATTCTTCATACGCGGGTCATTTGAAAACATTTATAACAACGATTTTACACCAACTTAAAAAGGGACATTAGCACATGATAATAATTGCCATATAAATTCTGAAATCATCACTAAAAGCAATTCTCTTTCTGGAAACACATCATCATGATTTGCAAATTAAAACCTCTTTGTTGATAGAGTAAAGTAAAACAAATGATATTCAAAACGATGTTTATGCATGATTGGCATATTAACAATGACAATTTTAAGTCATTTGTTACCTACGAAAAATAAAATCCTCATGGAACAAAATATTTGAAGATTTAAAATAAATTTTTTGTTACATTTTTATGTTATTATCGATCAATTATCTTATACTTTCATAAAATTACTCATTTCAAAAATTTAAACTAATAAGAGAAGGTATAAATGATTATATTTTTAACAAATTCTCTCACCTAAGAGTCTCTTTTAGGTTTGCGTAAAATTTAGGTTAAATTATATAGTTGGTTCCTACTCTTTCAATAAAATTATAAATTAATCTATACACTTTAAAAGTTTGTAATTGGATCTCTAAAGAAAATTAAAATTTACAATTTAGTCTTCACTGTTCAAAAATGTTGATTTAACAAAATATTCTCAGAATATGCTGAGAATATTTTATTAAATAGAAAATATGTTGAGAATATTCTGTTAAATCAAACACTTTTTGAACGACGGAGACTAAATTATAAATTTAATTTTTTTTAGGAACCTAATTACAAAATTTTAAAGTGTAAGAAACAATTTATAATTTTACTAAAAATGTAGAGACCAACTGTGTAATTTAACCTAAAATTTACATAGACTTTTTTTTGTCTTATGTTTAATTTTTTTTTAAGTCAACAAAGATTGAATTTCAAACTTTAGATTGGATAGGTTTGGATACTATATTAGAATTGAGATGAAGTGAAATTAATTCAACTCTAAAAGTTAGTTCATAAAATAAGATACTTCTCATTTATTAACTCTTTAAAAATTTTTATTTTTGATAGGTATAAAATTTGTAATATGTATAGTAATATTATTGTGTATATAAATTTTAAATAAAATTTTAAAATTATATTCATAAAAACTATTAAAGTCATGTTCTGAACATTTTAAATAATAATACGATCTTATAAGTTAAGATAATTTAACTTTATAATATTTAACTCGTGATTTTGCTTGTTGGAGTAAAGGGTAAGAGTAAACTTTATTCTAGAGAGAATTTTCTCTACTAAACATAAATTTAATATATCATTTTTTAAATATATTTATAATAGAAGTTGAAAAAATTAAATTGGGTTGCTTTAGTCACTACTACATTATAAATATTTAGTAACATTTATCTCTTAATATTTATTAAAATGTTAGTAATGATAACAAAATTACATCTTAAGTAATATTTATGTTAAAATGTTACTAAATACACAATTTTTTTTAAATGTTACCTATTCCTAATGATTTATTCACATTTACAGTAACAAACAAACATTTTAGGTCACAAAATCAAAATCTCTCCCTCTTCACATCCAAATCTCACTCAGGCTGCCATTTAATCACTTATTTCATCGCGCATTTGCTTCGATCTCGCTGGATTTCAATCCCAGTCTTGCTCTTGCAGTACACCACATCCGGCAGATAACAGCGGTTATGTACAGGATTAGCAGCGGTTTTTAACCGCTGCCAAACGGATAGCAGCTATTGATAAATCCGCTGAAAGATAGTGTGCGGCTAAACCCTTAGCAGCGGCTATTAGTAACCGCTGGTATAACCGCTGCTAGATGGTATTTTACAGCGGTTTCATCCGCTACAAAATCGTGAAAATATGATTTAAGGGAGATTGCAGCGGTTGTCAACCGCTACAAAATGCCATACGTTTACTAATCCTCTCATGAATATAGCAGCGGATTTAAAACCGCTGCCAAATGTCGAGTAACAATTTTTTTTAAAAAAAAAAACCTGAATTTATAATAAAATATGACAACTCTTTTATTCTTTATATGTTCATTCACTCAATTGCGTTAATTTATTAAAATAACCAATAGCCAATCCAAAAATAATACACGAAACGAAACATAATTAATTTTGCAAAGGTGAATCATTATAATGATAATTTGCATTCAGTGTATCCATTACTGTAAACTACAAATAAAGTCAACAAGATAAAAAAATTACAAGTTAATAGAGATCGAGCACATAAAGCAGTTACATTACCATCTATAGAGAAAGATGCCTCACGGAGCCCAAAGGTTGACAAGGACAAAAGGCTCAACACGTAATGGACCCAGAACATACAAGAATGGAGACTGCCGATGGAAACTTCAATAAAAAAAAAACACCTCAGAAAATAACTGACTCCAAAATCCCGATCTAAGCACACCGTCAAAAGCACTAGTACAACAACCAGAATGAGAATTTGACAGGCAAGTTCTTAACACAAAACTAACTATAATATAAAACTTGCAATATTAATATGATTAACTATAATATAAAAAAATAGTATAAACATACAGCTTCTCAAAAAGTTGTTTCCCTAGTCACATCTTTATGGTGTTTCTGTGTCAAGTAATCATTGAGACAAAATATTTAGAGTCGAGATCAATTGCAGAGTACGCCAAAAGCTTTGAGCACCACTGTTTGGGAATAATAATAATAATAATAATAATAATCTCCAAATAAATCACTATAATAAAAGTGCTGATAGCTCCATTCTCTTATTTACTTTCATTTTACATTTCTAAAGATATCGTCAACAAATATGTAATCCTATATTTTTTACATCTAAGATATTATAACTAAGGAATATATATAACGTGCACAAAACTTTAACACAAATTTACTACGGTTGATGTGTGCTTGTCTCTTGTTCATAAACCATTGTATTGAGCAAAGATTTTTGTTTAATGCGATCTCTTCATAAACCGTGGGAAGCTGATACGGTTTATGTTCAAGCTCTCTTTTTCATAATCCGTAGTAAGGAACCACGATTTTTCTATAGTGTGATTCTTTCATAAACTGTGGGAGGCTTTCACAGTTTATATACAATTTGTAAAACATGGGAGGATTTTACAGATTACATAAACTTGTTTCAGGATATATAAGTAATAAAATCTGTATTATTACATTTGAGTAAACAATTCTTTTATTCAATTTGTATAGGTAAACTGTCCTGAACTTTATTAGTTTTATCAAAAATATATTTATTATTTATCTATTTTATTAATTTTTATTTAAGTAATTGAGTATATATGTCGAAAAAAATATGTTCAAGGTAATTATTCTCCTGATATCTCTTAAAAGTTAGCAGTTTTTATTATCCTCTCTCATATATTATTGTTTAATAATTCTAATTCTATGCATGCATATCTAAAAGTTATGATGTTTATATTAAACTTTAGATAATTAATAATATTAACTATTTCTATTCTCGTATGACTATAAAACTTGAGAAACATATTTAATTTTAGAATATCATGTAATTTAATACGTGTTTTATTAAAGGTTTATAATTACTCTAATTTTAATTATATTCTAAATTAATTAAATATATAATTATCTTATATGTTAAAAGTGATTAAAAATATACCTTTTATATAATAATACGGAAATAAAATATTTTATTCTCTAATTTTTAAAGAATATCGAACTAATTTTCTTTTTATTAAATTTATGTCTATAAAAAATATAAATTATATATATGTTGGGTATATTAAGAGACAAGTGGTGAGAAGGCATAATGCCGCCAACCACCGTCCCCTCATAAATTAAAAATCATATCATATTATATATCATGTGTATTATTCTTTTTACCAGCTGTGCATGTGACTCATCTCATGCTTCACATTATCCTTTTTTATAAAAAAAGACAATCATTCCAAAATTATCATATTACCTATCACATTGAACAAAATTACCATTATATAAAGAGAGATATATGTTGCATTTGAAGTATTTTTAAGTTTGATTTTGAATATTAATTGTGGAGAAAACAAATTAAAATTAGTGATCACCGAACTAACTATCAACTCCTTAATTATATTAACCACCATAGTATATCTAATAAAAATAATGTAGCTAATGTAAATTTATATATTTTATAATGGGAGACGGCAGACAGAGGTTGTTTCTTGATTTATTTTCAATTTTTTAGATATTAATATTTAATTTTGTTAGGTGTATGTGTATTAGGGTTTCTGGTTGAGGTTGGTAGAATTGGGTCCTTTATGTTTGCTTAGGCATTCATAAGAGTGGAT
>NC_029773.3:5796644-5797691 GCF_000817695.3 Arachis duranensis | reverse complement strand
TGTTAGTTGTTGGGATCTTTTGGATTTAAATACTTTAAAATGAAGAAAAAATAATGATAGTATATTAGTAAAACTTTAGAAGTACATAATTAAGTAAATTCTTACGGCGAATGAGTTATAGTTGAAATAGTATGGTCTCTTTTATTTATATAAAGGTTTTGAATTTAAATTTTACTGGTTACAACTAAACAATAAAAAAATATAATAAGTCTGTAATACTTAAGATTGTGAATTATTCAAAAATTATCCAATTTATTTGACAAAAAAATAAATTGTTACAAATTATTTTATTTTATTATATTTTTCAGTAAATTTCACATTAGAATAATGTGCAATAAATTTCTTTTTATTTTGGAGGTGAAATTAGAATTATTTTTCATAATAGTAAAACATAAATTTATTGGATCGTGACATAAAATTTTAGTAGATCTTTTTGTTCTAGGTTAACATTTCTATTAGAATGAGAGTATACTTATAAAAAATTTTGACATTCAAATTAGTAATAGTCTAAAAGATATTAGATATGTATTAAGCCTTTTATTATTTATAGTGTTCGAAGAATAACCTTAGAAAAAATTCTCTAATTATTTTTATAATAGTAAAACATAAATTTATTGGATCGAGACATGAGATTTCAGTAAAATTTTCTATTCTAAGTTAACATCTTTACTAGAATGAGAGTATATTTATAAAAGATTCTGATATTTAAATCAATAACAGTCTAAGAAATATTAAAATTAAAAATAGTAAACACTAAACATGTATTAAGCCTTTTATTATTTATAGTATTCGAAGAATAAATTTAAAAAAAATAAATCTCTATATATTCTTACCATCTAAAATAACAAATTTTACCACAACTTTGTATCTCAATTCTCTAAATATATATTCCACTATTATATATAAAAAAGATCAGTCTGATTTTACTTCCAAAATACCATTTTATATATATAATTAGCCCTAAAAAATTACATCAAGAGTTTATTAATCTTTGACTTAGATCTGCATTATAAAGTTAATTAATTATGTATTTATATTCTCAACTCT
>NC_029773.3:5790985-5796530 GCF_000817695.3 Arachis duranensis | reverse complement strand
TATTTCATATATCTATACACTTATTTAGGGTTTAATTCTTTTTTTCATACTCATCTATCAAAAGATATTTATAAGAGAAATGTATCTATATTTTTATAAAGTATGTTCTGTTTCTCTCTCACATTGTTCAATCAAGGCCTACTTTTAATCTAGATTCTAATCTAAATTATTGTAACTCTTTGATCTTTCTACAATTGATGCCAACCCAAATATTTTTCAAAGGAAAATTAATGTTGCACAAGGAATTTAAACTCTTTTTAACAAGTCTTTAAGGATAATCACAAATCTAGATGTATGTACTACATGCAAATATATGGCACCTATGCTCAAAAATTAAACTAGAACAATAAAGTGTGTTGGAAAAAGAAGATAAAGATTTTTTTTTCATGATATATTTCAATTTTGCAAGTCAAAGACAAAATTTGTGGATTTGAAGTCAATTTAAAAATTTGTGGTTGATCAATAAGTTATTAAATATATAAGATGTGAGATTTGAATTCTCAACACTTGTTTAAATGGATGGATAAGTTAATTACTTGACTAACTTAAATTGGTTCTAAAAGTAAAATTCAGTCTTTTCTTTTTGTCTGGAAGATTTGAATAGCCCTCAACTCTAGACATTACAATACGGAAAAAATTTGGTAACCAAAATTTTTTAGCCATAATTAGCTAAAACTTTCTATATTTTACTTCATTTATATCACTTAATAACAGTTTTATTTTTTACTCCACTCTCTTATCATTCTACTTATTACCGTTCTTACCAAATCTACTTATTAATGATATTAATTATAAAATCATATCCCTTTTTATTAGGTACTATTGTAATCAATACTTAATATTTTTTTAGAATTTAATTTTTATATATAAAAATACAATAAAAATTAATAATAATTATATTTAAGAACGATAATTATAATATCAATTACATTAAATAATTACAATTGACTTTAATTTTTATTTCCTTTAATTCATTTATTACCATTTCAGAAATTAGAAAACGTGAAAGTCTTGTTTAATACTTTTATCATTGTTACAAGGATCATGAATTATATGTCGTATAGGTTAGAAGTTAACAAACACCATTCTAGTTCAATTACAAGCATAATTGGAATAGGCTAAAGAAATTTATAAAAAATTGTTTTTATCATTACAAATAGTATGACATTTGAAATCGATCTTAACACGGTACTTATGTCGGAATGAACTGAAGAATAAGTTGAACAACAAACAACTCACTTAATGAAATTGTTGTCAGTCAACCAATTTTCGAAAATATAACCACATTAGCTTTGATGAGGTAAGGTAATAAACTGATATAATTTTTTTGTGTTTTTATGTGCATTTATAATTATACTGTACTAACTAAGTTCATACACATAACATTCATAAGTTCATATACATAACATCTATAATTACATACAACTAACATCTAAAAATTAAATTCATATTTATTAGACATTACATCTATACATATCATTTTTTAGTTATTGCATAAGTAACTATCAAGTTACTACAAATGTTTAAATTTTATCATAATTGAATTTAAAAAATATTAAATTCTTAAATTAATTTATTTAATTGATAAATTTATACACATAACATCCATAATTTCATATTAATAACATCTATAATTTTGTGCACATAATATTCATAATTTCATACTTATGATATCTATAATTAATAAATTTTTATAATTAATATTACTAAATTTTAAACTATGCATCTTATTGTATTCTTCAAATTATCTCATGTGCACTAATAAGTTATAATTTTAATTATTAATATTTTTTATTTAATATTCATATGTATACTTATTAATTGATTTTAATATAACAAGTTAATAATTATTTCTAAAAATTTATTTTTTAATTTTTGTTTATATTTTATTTTTTATTTTCTATTTTCTAATAATCTATATGTAAAATATGAGTTGTATAGTGAAAGTTGTTAAAATTTTTTAATTTAACCTCCATAATTTCTGCAGAGAAATTGCATTTTAATGAGTAATAATGTGATTGAGAGATGTTAGGGATTTGATTTGAGAAAAACTGAAACTAATTTTAGAAAGAACATTAATGACTCTAACCACGTAGAATAAATGTGAATGATAAAGAGAGTAGGTGATAAGAAGGTGTATATCACTTGCTTATCAAAAAAAATGAAAATTTTTTTATAACATTTCTATATTGTAATTACTCTTTGACTACCTAACACTACTCATTTTAAACTTTGGGTGCAATTGCTTACAAGGCAAATGAATTGCCATTGCCCCAAAGTTTCCACCCTCGAGCAAGATCTAGCCTAGAAGATAGTTGGAGCTTTTTTTTTTTTATCTTGATATATAGTTGGATCAAGTTGTTTGAAGCTAATTCCCCATTTATTTTCTTTTTGGTTAGCTCATATCAAAATCCAAGTGTGGTCTGAAAAATATTTGGGCCTACATATTTTGTTTTTGGTGAGTGGGCACTATAGTTTAACCCAACCTAGATATGCCTCAGATTTGATTATATTCAGGCCCATTAAGTTGGCCAATCAGACCAAATTTTCAATATGTCAGTTTTGTTGAATCAAACAAAACCACAAGAACTTGTATGTCTTTTCTAAGACTATTCTGTTCTGACCCAAAAAAAAAACATTTTAATATCTTTCAAAAAAATAAATAAATAAATTTTGATCTATTCTACTACTGTACTACATATTAATTATTTTAATTTTTAATTATGTAAAAAACATAGGTCCTTACCTGTTCATTTTCCTCCTCATAAGAGTATAAGAATCTCAAAATAACTCAACCTTTTAAGTTTTTTTTTTTCTTATGATGTTGTATTAACGAATTTCCTTATAGCACTTATCTTTATTTTAAAACAAATTGAGTGTGCCTCAAAGATTTGATGACTCCAGAGTTTCACATGGTGGACCACAAAAGAAAGATTCTTAGGACAAATTAACTCGATTAATTGTTCACATTTCATAATTATTACACTCTTCTCATGGACTCATTCACAACCTGGATTTAGTACTCTCTCTTTGTCAATATGCATGCTCATAATGTCTCTGGTCTTTTATTTCATCATATATATACTGAGTGGAAAAGAAGTGCAGGAAAAAAGAAAAATTATTAATTCAACTCTTTTAGCCCTTCTATTTTTTTATCCATAAAATTATTGGTAATTTAAATTATCACCTTGAAAAAGTATCACATTTTAAATTATTAGAATGTTATAGTGTAGTAGTACTTCAAATCTTTTCACTTAGATGATATTAGAAAGGGAGATAAACTCGTTTTGATGTCAAATTTAAAGTGCATTTGGTTTGCATTTTTTATTTTTTGTTTTTGTTTTTATTTTTACTATTTTTTTTTGAATTTTGTGAAGAAAAAAGTAATGTGAAAATAAAAAATAAAATTTTATTGTTTTCATTTTTTTTTACAAAATTAAAAAAACCAGAAAATATTAAAAATAAAAATACAAACTAGATGCACCTTTAGTTTCTTAGATTGCCCTTTTAAAATACTCATTTTCACTAAATAGTGAGTCTAATTTTTTTAAAAAAAAAAGAAAAACTTAATTATTTTGTTTGACTTTATAATTTGTCAAAATTTTAATTAAGTCTTTATAAGTTAAAACTTTGTAATTGAGTTTTTATATCGAATAAAATTTTTTGTGTTAAAATGTATTTTTTTTTTAATTTGATGTTGGATGAATTATAAAATATTTTAAAAGCAAATATTCTATATTTATTTTTTTCTATTAATTTTAACGTTTTAGACACACACAAAAACTAATTATAAAATTAAAAGCATGTAGAGATCTAATTAAAGAAAAAAGTATAGAAACTTAATTATAAATTTAGTAAAATTATAATCTATAGAAATTAATAGAATAATTAAATTTTTAATTAATTAAAAATTTAATAAAATTATAAAAACTAATAAAATAATTAAACTATTTTTAAATTATAAAAAAATTAATTATAGATTTAACAAAATTATAAAAATTAATAAAATAATTAAATTTCAATAAAATAATAATGTAATATATGAGTACAAATAATAATTTAATTCAATATTATCAATAATTTGCGAACATTATCCCATAGCAATGTCCACTAAAGATAAGATAAATTAAAAGAGCATCCTTTTGATGAGGTAGGGGTAATCAAACATATATAGAATAAGGTGAAAATTTAGTTAAAGTTAACTTCACGTAAAATTGATAATTGATAGTTGTTAGATAAAAATTTAGTTAAATTAATTAAATTATTTAATAATTTTTAATTATCAATTTTACGTAAAATTGTGCACCTGAATTTTCATCATAAAATAATCACAACTATAAATATAATTCTTCTATCTAGCTAGTGAAAAAAATTCATTTCAATTCATCAATGTAATTTAATTTGTTGACAACATACATGCTGATGATGAGAGGTTAGAGTAGAAATTAAAGAGAATGAAAGAATCTCATCAATGATCAAACACCCTAATAATTAATTAATAAGATTAACAATTATTTTTAATGAAACAATATAAAAATTAAATAATAATAATAATAAAGAAAAGGTTTTTGAGCCACAATAATACAGATCAGATAATAATAATGTTGCTCTGTGTGGGAGTGGCCACCAACCATGCATGATGCATCTTCCTTTGCTGTGTCTCTGTTCTTCAAATCTTTGGACAGCTAATCTTCTCAGACAACTGCTTTAAAGCAATCAACACTTCCAACTGTACCTATTATTATTCAACACCAATTTGTGTTTCTCTTTTTAATATACACACTTTTTATTTCATTCTTTCATTAAAAAAATTAAAATAAGATAAACCCAGACCAATAATCTTAACTTCAAAGCAATACTCTAGTTAATTGCATTGCATGCAAGCTTTTGTATGTATTAAATATAAATGTCACATACAAAGCTATAATCATCATAAACTAGATTGATGATATCTTGACACATATTATGTCATACTTTTATCCACCGAAAAATCTGTTTATAATTAATTATTTTATTAACCTTTTAATACATTATTTTCATAATCTAATTATAAACTAATTAAAACATTAGGAATTGGGTTTTTTTCATTATTATTATTATTATTATTATCCAAAATACAAGCTGGATGAGTTATCAAATAGAATTTCTTATTATTATAAAACACAATGTAAGTATACTCTATTGCCTTACATTCAAACTAAAAAGTCTTTCGTTTTAAATATTCAAAATAATATGTATATGATACGGAGCATTTTAAGAAAAAAACATTCTATTATATAAATTAAAGTCGTATAAAAAGAGTATAATTTTTTTGTAATTATTTTTTATTATATTATTACTGTTCAAAATATAAATTCTAATTTTTTCAAATACTATTTTATTCCAAAAAAAATTTTATAAATTTACATCTTTACCATATAATTTATCTTTAACAAAAAATATGTAAAATATGTACGTCAAATCACTCTTAATCTATATTATATATGAATATATAGATAATAAACAATTGATAAATGTGTTTGATAAAGTAATAAAATATCCGTTA
>NC_029773.3:5789688-5790881 GCF_000817695.3 Arachis duranensis | reverse complement strand
TTTGACCAAAAGCAGAGATGATTGACTGAGGTGAACGTGTTACCATGTGACGCACCTGTATGAGGAGTCATGGATGCGGGCTTGGATACGATGCCAGCTGGCAGTGCAGCAGCGTAGTGTCCAGTAGTCACTGTTGGATGGTAGTAGTGAGCAGGGACGCCCATTGTCTCCGTTGGATGGTGATAGTGATACAGAGGGTACATTGGCATCAGTGTGTTCGCACCCACCATAGCATGCCTCGGGTACACATGAGACAAGTGGGCACCACTCATGTAGGCCCCACCGTAGCCCATTTTCTGTGCACCGCACAAAAATATTAATTTATTACCATTAATTTTGAAAAAACAAATTAATTTCATATTTTTAATTAAGTGTTTTTTGCTAATATGTTTTAATTTTTTTTTTAACACCCTAAAACTGATTCTCTTTCCATGTGGAGTTCTAATGTGCAAATATGAGACGATGGTCCTAACCCATGTTAGAGGGGTACACAACATGCTAATAATAATAAATAAATTTAATTTGTATTGCCACATTCGCCAAGCAATCCTTTCTTATAACGTATCTATAATTTTATATTTACAATTAATATAAGATGGCACCCAATAAATAAACCGAACCAGATTAATTAATGTCTTACCTGATTGTAATTGTAATTCATCATGTCAGTTGCAATGTAGGTAGGAGTAGTAGGGTACCTGAAAAAAAAAATATTAAAAAAAAAACTTAGATAATATCGAAACCATATGAAGAAAAATTAAAGAAGAGGAACTATTAGGAAACATTAATATTACCCATAAAAAGGAACGGTCGGATGATGATGGTGGTGGTGGTATGGCGATGGAGGTGCACCCACAGGATAATACCACTGCACGTGATTACCTGATGGAGTGCTTGATCCGTTGTTCCTTCCTCCTCCACCGTTGGATCCTTCTGCACCTTAATTGCGATCATCATTACAATTATCATAAATTAGTAAATTACACCTCCCCATACATAATCTTATTTTGATAACAAAAATTCTTGTCGTAGCACAAATAATAAATCTAATAAAGTGTGCTTTGAAAACTTGAAAACCACAAAAAAAAAAGTTATTAAAAAATTGATACATATAATTAAACAGTAATACTAAAGAGATAATAATTTAAAATTATTTTATTTAATTTAATATTTATAATTGTATACGTCTAAAA
>NC_029773.3:5774000-5788496 GCF_000817695.3 Arachis duranensis | reverse complement strand
GTTAAATATATATTAAAACTAGTCATTAATATAAAATATATATTAAAAATAAATTATATATATTTAATTTATTTATAAATACATATATTTATAGATAAATATATTTTTTATTTAAAAATTATGGCCATTACAAAATCCATTATTGTACTTGTACTTTTTTTTTTATATCCGTAAAAAGGAAAAATTAGGAAGCTAATAATTAATTAATATTTTTCAGTTTCTTTATATTTTCTTTTTTTTTTCTTTCTACAAAAACAAATCAAATCCTTAACCTTTGTTTATCCATAATTTTGTTAACTAACAAAATCAATTCTCTAAAAAAAGCCGTTTATAAAATTAAATAGAATAGAATAAAATAAAATGTATAACATCATCATTTAAGCGGAAAATTTTAAGGTATGTGTTTCTAAATTAAAAAATGTTACATTTGTAACATTATCTAATTTCAAGAAATATTTATTTATACTTTTGTGATATTCCAATCGAGTTTGATCAAATTAGTTAGTTAAATTTTTTATATTAATTTGTACATGTAAATATGTAACTAAAAAAATAAAAAGAAAAAATCAAATCATAGCTGACAGAAAATAGTCAAAGGAATAAAGATGATGGAAAGGGTGGAGAGTATGTACAATGGACAGAAAAGAAGACAGATGGATTATGAATGATGAAGCTTAGGGCGTCATCACTCATATCAACGTGCTCACTTCTCTCCTTAATTCTGCTTAATTAATTAGATATTTCTTTGATTTAATAGCCATTTAATTTATGAAGTCTGCAAAGACTTTTTTACTTGAAAGATTTGGATTAGCGATGTTGGTTACAATTCAAGTACCAAGTTCATTCGGCCTTTCTTTGTATCTTGAAGGTGGAATATCATTAAAGGTGAATTATTTGTTAGAAGTTTTTAGAGTAAACTACCATTTCTACCCATAAAAGTTGAAAACGCTGACATATCTACCCATAGAAAATGAAAATTACCATTTGTACCCATAAAAAATGGTTTTTACCAGCAAAATTATCCAAACCCTAAAAAATTAAATAAAATCCCTAAACTACCCTTCTCTCCACCACTAACACTATCATCTCCCCCTCCTCTCTCTTTCTCAATGTTCTCAGCGACCCAATCCCAACATCAACCACATTACCGTTCAGTACCACCGTCTCACCCTCTTCCTCAGTCGTCACCCTAACCCTTTCGGCCACACACTCCCCCATCGATGTCGATCCAACACCACCACCACCATCACCATCACCATCAGCCATCACTGCCGTTAACTTCACCATCTGAATGGATTGGGTTTTCTCTGCACACACATTCAAAGGCTGCGACTTTTTTAAGGGTTAATCGAAAACACTCATCAACAAGGTTAAGATCTATGAATCTAATCCTGAATCCTCCAAGCTTTCTCCACACACCGCCATTGATTTCATTGTCTCCCTCGAGAACTCCCGCGTCGTCAACATCTGCTCCGACATCTCCACTGCACACTCCTGGCTCTCCATCCGCATCCTCCCCTTCCTACCCGCCATCTCCGTCATCGCCATCACCGTTGGCAATGAGTACCTCACCACCACCGTTGACACGAGTATGGCGGCACCAGTGCTAACAGAGCGTTTGGGTGGCTGCGCGAAGTGAGGATCGTCGATGGGGTCCATGGAGGCGCACTTGCGTTTGAGGGTGGAGTTCCAGTGGTTCTTAATGGCATTGTCGGTTCTGTTGAAAATGAGTCGGGCTATGGTGGCCCACTTGTTTCCGAACCGAGTGTGAGCTCTGATTATGGTGTCGTCCTCTTTGGGGGTGAAAGCCCGATACTCCACCTGTGGAGAGAGTTGGTTGCACCATCGGAGCCTGCAAGATTTGTCCTAGCAGAACATTGAGAGAGAGAGATAGAGGGGGGGAGGAGATGATGGTAGTAGTGGTGGAGAGAAGGGTAGTTTAAAAATTTCATTTAATCTTTTAGGGTTCGGATAATTTTGCCTGTAAAACTCTATTTTTATGGGTATAAATAATAATTTCTATTTTTTATGAGTAGATATACCAGCGATTTCAATTTTCGTAAATAAAAAGATTAGTTTACTCAAAAAAATATAACAATCTAATTGTAAATCTAATAAAATTTTAGAGACCAATAAATTATTAAACTTATCTATTTTGCATTTAACATTTAATTTAATTTATGTGATATGTGCTATGAGTTTTATGAGAATAATATTTAAAAATTAACTGTAATAGTGTTAATACTTTAAAAAACGCGTCATAAAACCACTTATAATAAAAGCTTTTATCAGTAAAAGCTTTTAATTGGCAAAAAATCGAATAAAATGATGTGGAATTAAACTATCAGAATATTTGCATGATATCAATACTTAAAAGAGTAAATATCTTATCTAGCCACTAATCTTTTTTTGTGAGATATAACACACCTTAATCATTCTTAAACTTCAACCAGATTCTCACCCATTAAGAAAAATGGACAAATCGACCCATGCTATTCAATGACAAATGGCGGAACCTTGCGTAATTAGTGAATAATTAGTTAATAAATTAACTATTAATAGAAAAATAGAAAATTAAATTTTATAGTTTAATGAAGTAGAATTAACTAAAATATGAATTTTGTCACTAATTTTAAAAGTTTGTTCCAAAATTAGGTCGAACGAGCCGAACCGATCGAAACAGACCTAAACCAGACCCAAAGGACCAACCAATCCACTTATGCATATGAGCTTTAGCTCATTTGTCTTCCTCTTCATATGAGAAATGCTGAAACGCTCAGCAAAAGGGGGAAGAATACTCCCAAGTTACAAACGCTTGAATTGAATTCAAATCCACACAACTCTCAACTCTGAGCTCTGATCACCGTACTGTCTGTGACCACATGTTCATTGCGTCGAACTCTACAAAGTTCAATAACTAATTTTGGTAAGGAACCTTGTTTTCATCTCATTCTCTCAACCCCCCTATTTTTTGAAATTTGGGAGTTTGGTTATTGAAATTTGATGTCTTCGTGTTTAAGCTCAAATTAAGCTAGGATTAGCGGATTTTGTTCAATTCAGACACGAGTAAGGTAATGATTCTCAAACCCTAGTAAATTTCTTGATTATTTGTAGTTGAATATTGAAATTTTATATATGGATGTAATAATATGTATTAGAAAGTGTATATGTGATTTCGGAACACAATTGTGGAGGTTGGAAGCTTGGTTGAACCTTGAGTGCTGAAATTTTGGAGGTTGGGAACTTTGGAGGGTGAGTTTTGGTTCTAATTTAAGGTGTCTCTTTTTTAGGGAGAAATCGACCAAGATATAGTTTTGGTTTCTCGTATGTAATATATAATGTTTTGTGAAAACTTAGGCTAGACGACCTACGATAGGTTGAATTGTGTGTTTGGTGCATATTTAGTGGTTTTAGTTAATGTAATATGTGATGATTTGATGATGTGGATATTCGGTAGGTTGGTGAATGATATGAATGTGGTGGATGGTTAATGAAATGATGATTTTAATGAACAAGAATGATATATTGATGATTGAGTATAAGGTTGTATTGAATGTGAATTATTGAGGTTAAACTTGTTGAAGTTGTGTATTGGGGTGCTATGAAATGAATATGAGTATTGGGATGTGGTTTGGTATATTTTGATGCTGTTTAAAAGCTTGGAGTGTTGGTTTTGAGCTATGGAATTGGTAAAAATAGAGGTTTGAGATTTGTTGAGAAAAACTTATTTTTGACTGAACTTTGGCAACTCATAACTTGATTCACGAACCCCCCCCCACAATTTTCCAAACTTGTTTTAAATGAAAATTGGGTTCGTGAAGTTTACGACGTTCGAAGAACGCCCTAAAAATGATTTCTAACGGAAAAGTTATGCGCATCGAAAGTTTGGCGTGTAAAGGTAGATTCTACAACACTTAAACAATTTTTAGCCATTCTGCAGAACTCGCGTACGCGAACACACACATGACGCAGACATTTTATTCTGTTTTGATGTCCTGCGTATGTGAGAGGGTGTATGCGTATGCGAGAATGTAAATGTAAGAGGTTGCATACGGTGACACTCGCACGCAACGTGGGCACTTCATTCTGTTTTGATGTCCCACATACGTGGGAGTGTACATGCGTACGCGAGCAGGGTAAAAATGCACCATCGCGTACGCGAGACCATGCATGCGTACGCGGAACCTTGTTTTTCGGCAACATTGTATTTTGTGATTTTAACATGATTTCAAATTTCTAAACCTCTATTTTTACTCTTCAAGACTCTAAAACTTAGTTGTAATGATAGTGAAGGGGGTTGAACTATGAAAGGGTGGTAACTTGGAAGTGGAGAAAGCTTGAGATATGATGAATTATGATTGAGAAGTGCAAAAATGTTATGTAATTGATGAATATTGGCCACAATGTTACGAGTTTTCCTGGGTAGATGTAGTGGCTTGCCACCACTTGCTCCAGGTCGAGACTTGATACTCTGTTGACCCTACGTTGCAAGATGTTGTCGGGCACTTTAACTTTCCGGAAATTCCTCCAATGAGCTGAATTTGATTATGATTGAGAAAAAGCTATGCATAGACTCTTGGAGATGCGCGCACGAGGGACTGTCCAGGGTTAGCTACCAGACATATCGGTCTGCCTTTATAACCGACAGATGAGACTCATCAGCCATAGGGCACGCATACATCATATGCATATGTGTGTTTTGTTTGATTGTGTATTAATTGGGCTTACCTATGTGATTATTATGCTTACCTGTTATATTTGCTACCTGCCGTATCTGTATCCTACTTGTGTTTGTTTTGTCTGTATTGCTTGTCTATGTATCAAAGTTTTGGAGGATTTGAGGAAGGCAAGAAGCCGAGGGAATAAGTAGAATTGAGTTAGATTTAGGAACCTTAGATAGGTCACCTTGTATTAAGGTTTTAAACTTTAACTCTAAACTTTATATCTGAGAGTCGGAGTTCTAGGATCGCCTCTGACTTTTTCAATACCTTATATATTATGTATACTGGCACCATTACTATGTTGAGAACTCCCGGTTCTCATCCCATACATGTCTTTTTCAGATGCAGGTCTAGAACAACCTCACCAGGCGTCTGGACTTACTTTGCAGCGAAGTGGGACTTTTGGATGTTATATCTTACTATGTTTATATATGTCTATATGTATAGAATCGGCCAGCCATAGCTTCGCAGGTTGAGTCCCGGCTTGACTATTTTGTATCTTTGACACTCCGATCCTATTATATATGTATGTATCTATACTTTCTTTGTACGCAAGTAATCGTTGTCTTGAGCATTGCGCTTTTATTTTTCACGATTGGCTTAAACCAACCTTCAAGACTCCTTGAATATTATATTCTTTCACTTATACTATGTATGTACATTTTATTTTAGAGGTTGTAATACCACACCACATCTGTTTTATGGCTTAATCGTAAAATTTTGTGTGGTAGGGTGTTACAGCCACCCCTTACACAACCACTAACTCTCATTCTCCATTCAGCTCAAGGATCCACCATCCAAAACCCTTTCGACCTCTTGCACACCCCCTCTCTACATCTTCTTCTTCTTCAATATACTTTCTTTCAACACACATAGAAACAGTCTCAAGCTACAATTTTTTCTCTTCTTTTTCTTGTCCTGTGAGGTACTTCACCACTGCTTGATGCCATCGCTCTTTGCCGCATTTGCTACCATTTCTTTCTTTCTCCATTGCTAATAGCTCTATGCTCTCCGCTATCTACAAAGCTCTGCCGCCACCTAAAGCTTTTCACGTTCTGTCGTCTGCACCCTCTCGCTCGCCACCACTTTCTCCCTATTCTCTGCCACCAACAAAACCCTAACACTATCGAGGTCAGGTGCGTCATCATCTAATTGTTTTAATCTTTCACAAATTTCTCTTATTTTCTCTTTAGTTTCATTCAATTGGTTGATGTTATGGTTTAGCTCACAAAGTCAGGAGCTTGCGAAGAGAAGAGTAGGAGATCAACGTGAAACAGTAGTTGTGTAAGAGGTTGGAAGGGTTTTGGATGATAAGAGTTGGAAGGGTTTTGGATGGTGAATAGGGGTGAAAACAGACCAGGCCAAGCCAGACTTTGCTCTTAACAGGCCTAGTCTGTCATGTGGTCAATTGGCTTGAGCCTGACTTGCAGCTATAGGCTTTTTCTAAAGTACTAAGCCTAGTCTGTTATTCAGCTTGGCCTGGCATGAAACCTGTTAAAAGGCCTGATAATTTTTTTTACAAAAATAAAAATATTATTTAAAAAAATTTATTTTTTAATAAACATATTTATATTTAATATGTCATATTTAATATTTATAAAAATTTTAAATTTTAAAGTATTTAAAATATACAAAACTATTTATAATTAAATATAATAAATTTAATATATCTCATAATTTTGTTAATAATAAAAAAATTATTTATATATGTAATTATGTATTAACAGGCTCAGGCAGGCCTAACAGGCCAATAAGACTAATTAATGAGGCTGGATCTGCCCTATTAACATAATAAGATTTTTATAAAAATTTGAGTCTGTGCCTATTTTATAACAGGTCAGGTCAAACACAGGTCAGGCCAAACACAGGTCAGACTACAGGCTCCTGACAGGCCGCCTGACCTTTTTTCACCCCTAATGGTAAATCCTTGAGGTGGTGAATGAGGAATGAGGTTTAGTAGTTGTGTAAGGGGTGCAGTAGAATTTGCCATTGATGTAAAAAGAAAGAAGGAAGAAGTAGAAAAGAAATAGAGAGGGGTTTTTTAATCTCTGCAACCTTTTGGAGGTGACACTTGACATTGTTACCTAACACATCAGCGAGCAACTGTTTGTCATCTAATAACAAGGGTCAATTTATCTATTTTTTTTAATGGATAAGAGCTTGATTGAAATTTAAAAATGATTAAGGTGTGTTATATCTTATAGAAAAAAGACTAGAGAGTGAATAAAAAAGACTAGAGAGTGAATAAGGGTATTTACTAAAAAAAAAAATTTTGTAAAATTCTTAACTTGTCATAATAGTTAGCTTTTGTGGAGATAGTTTTTGAAAATCTTACAATTCATTAATCATTGCTATGTGCAGTTATCCAAAAGTGTTAATAAAATCGATTACAATAAGATAATAATATAGATGAAGTTACTAGAAAAGTACCATTATTTCTCCATCACTTGCAAGATAGCTGTAATTTATGCCGCCAGTTTTGGCCCTTAAATCATGCAAACATAACAAAAAAGAGTAGTAATATTATATTATTTGGACACAAATTAATAATGCATATATTAAATTACGACAACATTAGTCTTATAATTATGAACAATAATATTACTAATTAATTATATAAAAAAATGCATCTAAATCTCAATAGCTATGCAATGCAATGACAAGCTAATACGGGCCATGAAGGGATGCAGATGTGAGACAACACACTGAACACAGTACTGATTTATTTATTTATTTGTTAATAATATATAAAATAAGCTTCTGATCTGATGAATGTAATGTTCCACAACCTGAATTATGTCAACAAATTGATATAATGTTTGTATAAAAATGTGCCATCTATGATTCCTAAGAATAAATCAGCAGCAGATGCGAAAACGTGACACACCGTGGCCAGCTAGCTACTTCCATGAGAAATTGTTCCCTTTTCTTTATTAATTACATACTTTTATATTATTTTGTCTTTCAAAATTCCCATATGCATGTATTATAAGATAGGAATGACCCAAACTTAAAAGAATTTGTTTTATGATATTTTAGATGTATTTTAATAATTTTAAGTATGTAATATTATATAATATATTTTATTAGTATAAATAACAAAATTATATTGAGTGAGGTGAGTAAAAACGAAACGGATATTCATCAGATAAGTAGAGTAAAAAATATTAAAAAAATTATTAGAATTTATTTTTTTTATTATTATTAAAAAAATTAAATTGATAATTAAATAATAATAAAAAATAATAAATTTTAATGATTTTCTAATCTTTTTTACTTAAAATATAAATTTTAATAAATATCAATTAAGAGTAAATAATTAAAGTTGATCCCCTTTTATCAGCGGTTATATATAGTTTCATTGAGTGATCAACCATCTAACCACCATTTAACTATCATTGCCATTGAATTTATCTTCGAATTAGAATTCGCTTTTTATTAAATATCGATTTCGCTAAAAATCCAATTAAGAGGATAATTAATTAGAGTTAACTAATTAAAAAATAAGAAATTTATTATAATTTTTTTTTCAAAATCTTAATTTTTTTAATTTTAAAATTAAAAATACAAAAAAATCATTTAAATTAGCTTAGATTATAAATTGCTCGCTAAAATTTTTATTTAAATATTTGTTAAAACAGAACACAAGTTTAAGTAGAATTGAGTAGGAGAGGGCACAAGTGTAAAGTGTCAAACCCATCCTTATTTGTCTTATTGTCATCCTTAATGCTAAGTGATAACATTACAAAGCATTGCCAGATTGAAAAAAGGAGTAACAATTATTAGTTTTAGAAAAAGCCTAATTAATTTGCTGTTAATTATTAGTTGCTTTTTCCTTCCAATTTTAATTATTATCCAGAGGCCAGGAGTAATAAGGCATTTTTAATTTTGATTAGAAATTGATTATTAAAAAACACTTACATAATATAAAAATTTTATCCAACTAAATTTATTTTTAATGGAATTCAATTTACATACATATTTTTTACATTTTTTATTTTTATCATTTTTCTTCTCTCCATCCTCTTCATCCTCCACCTTTATTATTATCATCACAATAATTATTATTTCTTCTTATTTTTTTTTCTTTCTCCTCTTCTTTTATCTTCGTCATCATCATTATCATCAGATCTTTCTCCTCCTTCTCCTCTTTCTTATTTTTTTCTTAATTCAGTATTACACAATTAGTTTAATACAAATAAAAGTGACACAAATTTGTTGTTAATAAGACAAAAAATCTGTTAAAAATATTAAATATTTTTTTATAAATAACATATTCTTTTAAAAAATTACTAATCTAAAATGTTAAATCACTTCATTAACAAAATACATTTAAATGTGTTTTGAAACTAAAAAATATATTAATTTATTGCAAATGACACAAGAATATAACTAGACTTTTTATATATAAATTCAACACTACTCATTAGTTTAATGATAAAAAGAATACATTATTTAATTAAAAAATAACACAAATTTTTTGATAAATGACACAAAACATTTTAAAAAGACTACAAATTAAGGAATTTTCTAATCATTTCTAATTGGTTAACAAATTTCCTCGTTCACAGTTAACAAAATTTTGATAGCAAAATTAAAAAATTTCTAATGTTATGGTTAACAAATTTTGATGCTATTTTTTTAATAAATTCTGTATAATTTGAAATTTTATTCCTTCTTCTTCTTTTTTATTTCACCCTCTTAACAAGAATTTGTTATGGTTAAAAAGTTTTGGTATCAAAATTAAAAAAATTTCTATGTTACAGTTAAAAAATTTCGATACTATTTTTCTAATAAATTCTATATAATTTAAAACTACTCTTTCTCCTCCTCCTCTTCTTTTTCATCGTCATCATCTTCTTTTTCTTTTTTTTTTATTTAATCTTCTCATAATTCTTTTTACTTCATCCTCTGAACAAAAATAAAAAGAAATTAAACAAAAAAATACAATAACCACCAGAAAAAAAGAGGAGGATGAGGTAAAATAAAAAAAATGCAATAGCACTAATAAAAGAAAAAACGACAACAAAAAACACACATATAAAAAAGAAGAAATGCATGATTTATGTGTAGATTATGTGAGTAATTCTTGTGAAGTTTTGACCAATTTAATTAAATTTTGTTAACGAAAATAATTAAATGTATAACAAAATCGTACATAATCCTACTTTTATACCGTCACAAAAAAAAATCTTACTTTTATACTGTAAATCAAATTTAATGAAATAATACATAATTAAAGCCCTACGTAAAGCTGATAACTTCACTTTTTTTCTTATTGTAAAAATAATTAAACTAAATCAAATTATATTAGTCTAGTGGTTACTTTATTAGTCTATTTAAATAAATATAAAAAATTTAAATCTTATTTTATATATGTAGACAAATCTTTAGATAAAATTTTGATATGGTCAGTAGCCTGATATAGAAAGTCTAACCTATTAATTAGTTGGTACATATATAAAATGGTGAATACAATATGAAATAATATAAATAGACCTCTTTTGTTTAATCACTTAAACCGCAAATTCTATTAGTAGAGTATCCTATCAATTTCACAAGCCTCTTGTGCTTGGGCACTTGCAGTTAACTCCACTTGTGAAGTAAAAGACTCCTCAGTCCTATCGTTGACATAGCGCGACCTCTTACATAAATTGTTCTATTTAGTAGTTTTTGATTTTACAGGGTGCATTTTTGTTGTTAGGAGTTAGGACCGTGTGACATAGAATGAAAGTGTGGATGGTTTGTTTTGCTGGGTCTTGTTATATCTTTCTTAGGAATGTCTCGATATGAAATAGAAACCAATGAGAATACACAGAGAGCACATGTGACACCAAGAGTTACTAAGTAATGACATTGTAACCCAGGATCCTTGACTAATAAATATCCAATTTAAAACTAATGTAACACCTCTTTTGCTTTCACATTATTATCAGTTATTAAATTATCAATTGCATTTTTTATAGTGAAAAAAATTTATCTACAATTTTCTTAAAATCAAATGTCTTAATAGATATACATTCAGCTAAAATATAGAAAAATATCTTATAAAATTCACTGCAATTATATTATTCATATATTTTTAAAAGATATTTTGTTAATATTTCTATTACAGTTACTATTTAGCAAATTATAATATTATCAACTAAAATAACTTGCTAAAAAGATATAAAAAGTATATGTACAATATTTTAGGGGTGTTTAAAATCGATTTGAATCGAATTAAACCGATCAACTGAACTAAAAAACCAAAAACTGAATAAACTAAAAATTGAAAAAATCGAAAAAAATGTGTTTTGCAATTCATTCAATTTTCGGTTCTGACCAGAAAAATTCTAACTGAATTGAACCAAACCGGTAGAGTAAAAAAACCCTAAAAAACCAACCCCACCCCACCCTCAATTCCCTTGAGCGCGAGTCCTGAGCAGTGAGCCCTAACCCCACGCCTCCCACCCCCAAATCCCAATCGAAAGCTCTCAGCCTCTCACAGTCGCGCCGGTGCACCCAGCCACTAAGCCACCCACGTTCTCTGCAGTGGCACTCTCTTCTCACGGCGGCGAACCCACGTTCCTCCCAGTCTCCCACCACCTCGCAGCGAAGCCTTCCTCCCAACGCCGCCGAACCTCTTCGCGGACAGAGCACGACAAAGCCCCAGCCACAGCCTGAACGTCCCTCGCACACAGCAGTAGTAGTCTAGCAGAGCACCACCCTCGCAGTCTCGCACCCAGCAGTAGCAGAGCACCACCCTCGCCACCCACAACACAGCACCCACCAATCACCGATTCAAGTCTCCCACCCAGTCACCGACTCAACACAGCACCCACGTTCCTCCCAATCTTCCACCCAGCCACCGATTCAAGTCAGATATGGAGCCCGAGCCACCGAGTTAGGTATGTAATTTGGATAAATCATTGTTTCATTGTTGCTGTTTGTTGTTATTGGTGTTGTTTACTAGTATAAAACCCGATTTTGTTTAACCTTGCTATTGGTATTGTTTGTTATTGGTATTTTTGACCTTATTGTTACTGTTAATTTGGTTAAATTATATTCAGTATTGGTATTGTTTACTTTATTGTTGATATTGTTGTTTGTTGATTCAGTGTTGCTGTCTTGTTGACTTGCTGTCTGTTGATTTATTGTTTGCTGTTTGTTAGGTAATGTTCTGTTTGTTGAATTATTTTAATCATTGCTGTTTATTGATTTATTGTTGACTTGGTATTGTTGCTGGTTATTGATTCATTGCTGGTTATTGATTCATTTATGCAGTTTGATGTCAGTTCAAGTGAAAATATGGGCGACACTGAATTTGCTGTTAATACTGAAATTACTGGGTTCATACTGAATTACTGAAACTGCTTCTGGGTTGTTCATACTGAATTATTGAAATTGCTGTTCTATTTGCTGTTCTGTTTGTTGTTATGTGATAATATCCGAAAACTTGATCTGAAACTACTTCTGGTTTATTTTTATTATTAGTTATTTTGGAAAAATAAAAAAATTAAATTTTAACTGATTTAGTATGATTTAGTATGATTTATTACTTTTGTTTCCAATTCTATATATATGGAGAATTGGTTTGTTAGCAGCAGGACAAAATAGCACAATTACAGCAGGACAATTCATAACCGAAGGGTTTTTGAAGGTAAATATAAAGAAATAGTTAAGGTCATTGATTACTAGAAGTTGTGCTATTGTTCCAACAATGATAGCTGCTATAGTTTTTAATACATCAGAGAGTTCATTAGATACTATGAATGAATGGCTGAATGTGGTTCAGTCAATTCAGATTCCTTTTGCACTCATTCTACTTCTTACATTGGTGTCTAAAGAAGAGGTAATGGGAACTTTTAGAATAGGCCCAATTGTAGAGGTAAGCTTTGTTTGCATTCTAACTTTTGTAGAATTGATTTTGATGTATTCGAACTTTTAGAATAGTGATTTCTTCCTTCCAAAAGATAGATGATTCTAAATATATCATGTTATGACTTTGTGAAGTAGTATAGTAGTATTTTTTTTGAATTGATTGAAAAAATCGAACAAATCCAATCAAACAAAACCAAACTAATTTTTTGATTTGGTTCGGATGGCTTTGATAAAAAAATCGAACCAAATCGAACCGCAGTTTAATTAAACGATCGGATCGAATCGAGTGACTTTTTACTCAAAAGCCGAACCAAACCTGAACACTTCTATAATATGCTGGAAATACTGAAGAAATTAAAAAGAAGAGAATGAAAAAAAAAAAAGAAGTTAGAAAAAAAACTTTCCCATCTCAAAAATAATTAATGAATTCTTGATCGCAATCTATTTTAAAGCATGGATATATATATATATATGAAGAAGGAGAACAACCACCAAATTTAAAGGGTGGCAATGGCATTAAAAGCCCAAAATAGCAAAATCGTTATTTTTTTAATTATAAAAAATTATATTATGCATATTTAGTATTATTTTTGAATTTTATTTTTGAGAAATTTATTCAAAACTTAAAAAAAAAAAGAGAAAAATGACATTTTAAAAAAAATTATTTTATTACTCTTATTAAAAAAAGAGATAATTGTTGAAACACTACTATTTTTACACAATATTTCATTTGAATCATTTGCGGCATATTCTTTCAGGTATTTTTTTTACTCTTTTTATTATTAAATTTATATTTAATATTGTGTGTGGTATGAAATCTCAATTTCAATTCTATTTTTTATGTGGTTTTATTTTTATATAACTTATTTTTTTATAGTTATTACAGCAAGTTCTTAACTCCAATAAAGGAGGGAGTTTTAGTAGGAGTAGCAAGTTCTTAACATGACACACATTTTATATTTGTTTTCTATTTTTACCTATTATATCATATACAATAAAACACTAAATACTAACTACATAATAATTTTTTTTAACATTGTCATCACTATTACACTTTTTATTTTGCATATTGGATTGATATTTGATAATGGTGTTTTTCTTTATTATGGATTGTTGGGTTATTAATCTCAAATGTGCATCGTGTAATTAGGATACAAAAATTGGATCCTTTGATTTTTTAGAAGTACAAAAATCAGAACCTCTAATTTTTAATTCAACAAATTAAAAATTTTTAAGGTTAAAAAAAAATGATTTCTATATTTTTCACAATTTTAAAAAATCTCAAAATTATAATGACGAAGGAAATCACCCATTTCACCTCCTAACCTCCAATCTTAACTAGATTAGCAACCCGATTATGGTGAAAATAGCTATGAATCCACTTTGGTTGATTGAATATACACTTCTTATTTTCAAAGAGTCTAGAAAAAAATAAATACAAAGCTTATATCATATTTAAATTAACTTCAACTCATAAATAAATGGTACATAAATTATTTATACTAATGAAAAAAAAAAAACATTCATAACTTAGATAATGTGACACTAATACATAACACAAAATTTATTATTCTAAACAATATAAAACTTATATTTATTATTATAATTAACTAATATAATTAACTTACTAACTTTATTTGCTCTCGCATTAACATTATCAATAGAAAATAATTAAAATATGCAATCAAACACATAAATTGTGCAAGAAATAGGTGGGGTGGGAAGCAACTTTCCGTTTTTTTTTTACTGAAGTTGGGCTTCTACACTATTTCTCAGGATTAGGGCTTCTCATTCATTTCTCGTGTGAAGACGTTTCATGATATTTATTATTAACCCAATTCCTTAATTTTTTGGTAAACTGAGATTTAAGTGTTTGGATTCATAAACCCATCCCAACGAACAAAAGATAAAC
>NC_029773.3:5769008-5773846 GCF_000817695.3 Arachis duranensis | reverse complement strand
TTGTCCAGTTAATTGTGATTGTAAAAATGGAATCAAATATTGTGATGAATCAATATCATATTTTCTATATATGCAATAATCGACTAAGTTTAAAGTGATAATTATAGATGTCGCCATGTCGGCATCCAAATACTCATGGTAAAATTTTGCCTCTTTTAAAAAGATCTCACAAAGATTATATTATATGCTTAGAATCCAAACTTTTGGGATAACATTTTTTTTTTGAAGAAAGTTTTATATTAAATAACAAGGCCCAAAATATCTAAATGGACCTGATTACAAATCTCTAAGGGAGTTTTTTCCAGCCATATTAAGTTTGGTCTGGTAAGTGCCAAATTTGCTAGTGAGTGCGCTACTAAATTACCTCCTCTTTTTACATGTAAAAATTTGTAAAGCCTAAACCTATTCAAAAGAGCTTTACAGTTTGCTATGATGGTGCCAAAAGGACCAGTAAAGCTATGTGTTGAGACTAAAGCTTCTACAACTCCAATGTTATCACCTTCTATTTCCAAATCAAAAAAACATCCTTGGGCTGCTATATTCAAGCCCATGAATATTGCCATTGCCTCTGCTTCCATAACTGAAAGTAAGTAATGAGTCTCCAACGTGGCAGCAGCCATAACTACCCCCTCCCAATCTCTAATTACCACACCTACACCACCAGTCTTCCCATTAATCACCACCGCATCAACATTCATCTTGTACTGTCCAGGGGGGAGCGATCCAAGTTCTTGGGCTCAAGCTCCCAGGAGGCGTCTTTTGCATTGCCGTCGAAGAGTGTACGGGGTAGATTGCGTCAATGAGTGCTTTTTGAGCTTTTTGGAGGAGATCTTCCGGTGCCGTTTGAACATGCTCAAAGACAAGTTTGTTCCTCTCTTGACAAATACTATGGAGCACACACACAAAAAAATCACTCATTTCCTCCCCAATTTTGACCACCATGGAACGAATCCAATCTTGGAGGAGAACTTCAGTCGCCGCTTCTGTCCTTAACGTTAGGGGCGAGATAAACCAGAGCCTTTGTACCCACTCACAGTCTCTGAAAAGGTGAGTATCTGATTCCTCCTTTTTCCAACATCTAGGGCAAATTTCTGAGCATCTAATTCCTCTCCTCTGCAAATTGTTACATGTAGGTAGCGATTTGTTCATCAACCTCCATATAAAGTTTTGGGTTCTTAAGGGAATTTTCATCTTCCAAAGCTTTTTCCAAAATTGTTGCTCTGTTTGGATTGGTGCACTGTTGCTCTCTGGTCCCTTGTTGTGGCTTCTAATCATATGGTATGCTCCTTTTACCTCATACTCTCCTCTCTTGTTGAATTTCCAACAGTAATTGTCATGTTGTGCCTGATTGTTTATGGGGATAGCTAGAATTTGTTCAGCTTCAAAAGGTAGAAAGGTATTTCTGATTATGTCTTGGTTCCAGCTTCTGTCTTCTATATTGAATAGGTTGTCCACTGTAGCTTCCTTGTCAAAACCTGTTCTAGTACTCCATACCTTAAAACCGTTTTGGTTAGGAAGCCACGGATCACCCCAAATTCTCACATCTTTGCCTGAACCGATCTGCCAAAGTCCACCCAGTTCCAAAACCCATTTTGCCCCCCAAATACTCCTCCAAGTATAACTAGGATTGAAACCTATGTCTGCACATGTGAACTTCTTTCTTGCAAAATACTTTGCCTTCAACATTCTAGCTGTTAGGGATTCTGGGTTTTTAATTAGGCGCCATCCCTGCTTGGCCAAAAGCGCTTGGTTGAACATTTCGAAATTTCGGAACCCCAATCCGCCTTCATTCTTTGCTTCACACATCTTATCCCACGCCACCCAATGAATCTTCCTCTCTCCCTCTTTACTTCCCCAGTAGAAATTGCTGATGATTCTTTCCAAATGGTTGCATAGGCTCTTTGGTAACTGAAAACAACCCATTATGTAGGAAGGAATTGATTGCGCCACTGACTTAATTAAGACTTCTTTCCCCACCTTAGATAGCGTTTTTCTTTCCATCCTTTTAGCTTCTTCCAGGTCCTATCTTGGACGAACTCAAAAATCTTCTTTTTGGACCTCCCAACAACTGTTGGGATTCCCAAGTATTTTGAGTGATTTTTCACTGCCTTAATATTCAACCAATCTTGGATAAGAATTTGTCTGGTAGGAGGCACATTTCGGCTAAAGGAAATCTCTGACTTGTCCAGGTTAATTCTCTGTCCTGAAGCTAGTTGGTAGGCTTTAAGAATCTCCACTACTGTCAAGATGCTTTGATCTGATGTTCTGAGAAAGACTATACTGTCGTCAGCAAATAACAAATGAGATATTTCTGGGGCTGATCTGGCTATCTTGATGCCTTGAATGGCTTTTCTTTCTTGTGCTCTCCTCAGAAGACCGGAGAACACTTCCGCACACAAAATGAATAGATAAGGAGATAGTGGGTCCCCTTGTCTGATTCCTCTCTCGGGTTTAAACTCTTTTGATGGGCTCCCATTGAGTAGAATAGAGAAAGTTACCGAGCTTATACACCTCCATATGAGGTCTAGCCATCGTTGCGGAAACCCCATAGCTCTCATCACTTCAATTAAAAAGGCCCACTCCACCCTATCGTATGCTTTCTCCATATCTAATTTCAGTCCCATGTAACCTTTGCTCCCATCCTTTTTTTTCTTTATGAAATGGAATATCTCATAGGCTGCTAAACCATTATCAGTTATAAGTCTTCCGGGGACGAAGGCACTTTGATATTCTCCCACAATTTCGGGTAAAATAATCTTCAATCTATTCGCAATCGTCTTAGTGACAATCTTGAATAGCACATTGCAAAGTGATATTGGTCTGAAATGTTTTGTGTGAGTTGGATTTCTAGTCTTTGGGATTAGACATATATGAGTTTTATTTACCTCTGCAGGATCTGCTCCATTATTCAACACATCAAGAGTCCAGCTGGTCACATCTTCCCCAATTATGCTCCACATTCTCTGATAAAACAGTGCCGGCATTCCATCCAAGCCTGGCGCCTTGGTTGGGTGCATTTGGCTAAGAGCCTTCTTTACTTCTTCTTTTGAGAAGTCCTCTTGGATAATGCTTAGCCTTTCATTTGAAATTCTGTCCCTAACAACTTCAGTGACTTCCTTCACATTTTCAACCCCTTCCCCCGCAAAAAGAGACTCAAAAAATTCTGTTATAACCACTTCTATTTTCCCTTCCTCCTCATGAACAACTCCAGTTGCATCTGTAATTTTTTGGATTCTGTTTCTCCTCATCCTTTGTGTGGCTTTTTGATGAAAGAACTTTGTATTGCGGTCACCAGCTTTCAACCATGAGGCTCTCGACCTTTGCGCCCACCAAATCTCTTCTTGTTTTAGCAGCTCATCTAGTTCTCCTTGCAACATCTTTGCTTTAGCCACTACTTGTTCTGTTTGAGGCCCTTGCTGCACATCATCTAGTCTCTTCTGTTTTTCTACAATCACCTTTGGAATTTGTCCGAACTGATTCTTCCCCCATTCTTCCAACGATTTACTACAAATTTCCAGCTTCCTCTTTACTCCACTTCTGCCCGGGATCCAAGATCTTTTGACAATTTCTTCACACTCTTCCTTTTCCAGCCACACTTCTTCAAATCTGAACTTCTTTACCCTCTTTTTCTTGAAAGTTGAATCTCCCACCATATCTATGAGAATTGGACTATGGTCAGACCTATATCTTTGCAAATGTTGTACCACCGCTCTAGGAAAAGCCTCCTTCAAACTGATATTTGCAGTGGCTCTGTCTAACCTTTCCTGTACATTTTGATTCCCTCCTTGACTGTTTGTCCAAGTAAATGCGTGGCCAACAAACCCAAGGTCCAGTAGTTCATTTGTTTGAAGAGCCTCCTTGAAACCTCTTGTTTGTGAAAATGTCACCGGCAATCCTCCTTGCTTCTCTTTTTGTTCGAGCACTTGGTTGAAGTCCCCAAATACCATCCATGGCATATTGTTTGCTTGTCCTAGAGATCTTAAGAGTTCCCATGATTTGTGCTTGTTAGTTGTTTCTGGACATCCATAGAATCCTGTGGCTCTCCATTGCCTGCTGTCCCCTTCTTCTTTAACTAACATATCAATGTGGTTTAGCGACATTGATTTTATCTCAACTGTTAGCTCCTTCCCCCATATGACTGCTAGTCCTCCCGATCTATTCCTGCCTTCCCCGTTGCAATCCACTCCTATAACATTCTCCAAACCTCCTCTTCTCCTCAGAGTATTAATTTCATTAGTTTTCTTCCTTGTTTCCATTAGGAAGACAAGATTGGGATCTTTTTGTTTCAAGAGCTTATTAAGAGCTCTAACTGCCCATGGGTTCCCAAGCCCACGACAGTTCCAACTAACAAGCTTCATTGGTCTTGGCAGGGTTGCTTAGCAACCACTGCCGTTGGTGGGTTTGATCGGTGCTTCTTTGTTTCCTTTTCTTCCTCTTCAATCTCCATAGGTACTTCTGCTTCCAGCTTCCTCTTTGCATCTGCATTCATTTTTCCTTCTTTGTTTGAGTTGTTGTTTTCTGATTCTCTAGCTCTTCTTTTCCATCTTTTCCTTTCCTCTTTTCCCTGTACCTCTGTCGTGTTTTCCTCTTCAATGCTTATCTCTTCATTTCTGGCTTCTTCCTTTGGCTTCTCTCCTTCTTTTGTTTCTTCTTTGTTTTGTTGTCTCGGTGATTGGCTTGTTTGTGTTTCTTTGTCTTCCTCCATTCCTTTCCCTTTTTTTTCATTCTCTTTTCCATTATCTTTCTTGTTTGTTTGCACTTGAGTGAGGGCTTTGTTGTTGCTTGTGTTTGGCTTGGATTGTCTGTTATCTGCTACTGTTAGATTAGCCAGTCTGTCT
>NC_029773.3:5692352-5767624 GCF_000817695.3 Arachis duranensis | reverse complement strand
TTAATGATATAATTTTTAATTTTCATATATTATTATTCAATTAATGAATATAAAAACAATTATTTTTATTAATATATCATTATATAATTAAATATCTTAAAATAACTATTTACATTAACAATAGATACACATTAATTTCTCTTAAAAAAGTTTGTTCCATTAAATACTCAACACAGAACACTTCAACAATTGCATAAAAAATGTAATTACAAAATAAAATAGCAGTGTATATATATATATATATATATAGGGGATCATTAATCCGTGCCACGACGGAACAGGATTAGACCAACTATAAAAATAATAGCATAATCAATTTTCTTTGACTAAAGAACAAATGGTTCAACAAAAAAATTAGATAATAATATCTCTGGTGGGAAGACTAATTAATAGTAATAATTACTAGCAGAGTAGTGTATGTGTAGTTGCTAGCTAATTGTCCAGTAATACCAAAGCGTTGTTGATGATTATAATAATAGATAAAACCTCATCAGCAAATTAAACAGCTGGACAAATTTGTGCTAATGATTAATTAGAAGTGAAGAATAAAATAAATAAAATAAGAAGAATAGTAAGAATGCAACTTTTTAGTAATCATTTTATTTATGTTCTTAACATTTTATTTATACTTTTTTTTTTAAATTCAGTGTAAGACTTATATATAGAAAGATAATAAAACGTGAGAGACATCAATAAAATATCCCAACATTAAGGATATAAATTTAAAATTTAATATCCCAAATGATAAAGACTAAAAAATCATACTTCATTTTTTATTATTACTGTCAAAAAGAACTACTAATTCATCAAATGCTATTACTATTTTTAAAATTATTATGCCTATATACAAAAGGTCAATCAATAACTTAATAATTACATATATATATATTGATTTATAAATTTTTTATTTAAATTATTAGTTATTAGAATAATTAAATTTATAATAAATAAATAATTAAACTTATTTACGTAAGTATAATAGTTAGTATTTTTATATACAATAATTAATTGATAGTTGATTTTTTGTATTTACATATCCTTAATGATGCAATTACATCAAGTAATACCAATAGCAGATAAGCATGCTAATCAAATAGGCAAACCAAAGTAATGCACAGTCAAGCAAAACATACAAAAGCATATAATGAATGCCTATCCTATGGCTGATGATATCATCTGTCAATTCCAAGGTTCTGAAAACCAAACCGGTCATCAAACCGCTCTAGCTACTGGTTTACTGGTTTATAGGTTCAACCGGTTCGACCGTGGTTGAACCGTAAAAACCGTTTTATAATAAAATAATAAATAAAATATAAATAAGCACATGAAAATATAATTATATTCTAATCTAAACTTTAAAATATCATTCAAATTAAAAGTACTACATAAACCAAATGTTATAATCTCATTCAAATACAAATTCAAAGTTCAAAAGTCAACAAACAATCAATCAAACATAACATAGCAGCATCAAAACGATCCAAGTTTGTCATCAATCATCAAAATCCTCCATAATTTGCTGCAGATTTGCCTCATTGAATTGTCACAAGTGCAAATAAATAAATGGAGATGCTCAACAACAACTGGCACACAATTAAAAAAGAAGACTCAATGAATTGAAGAACTGAACATAATATAATGTAGCCATTCTTATCTTTAATTTGTCGATCTAACCACAATTTTAATTTTCTCTTAGTCCTCACTCTGTTCTACACTGAGAAAATGAGAAGCATTATTTCAAAACTTGTTCTTATTATTTTTGTAACTGTAACACTTGATCATCATGTTGTGGAATGCCGCACTCTTAACACTCTGAACAAGTACAACATCTCAGGTTCAAAAAATTCAATCATCACAAAATCAGTTCATATTTCATCACAGTTTCATGACTTTCATCACAGTTCACAGAGTTCACAGTTTCATGACTTGCATCACAGTCTAGCAGTTCACAGTGTCACAAAATCAAAGATCACAAAACCATGTCACAAAATCAGAGTTTACAAGATCAGACTTCACAAAATCATGTCACAGAATCAGAGTTAACAAAATCAGATTTCACAAAATCATGTCACAAAATCAAAATTCAGTTCACAAAATGAGTTCAGAAAATCAAAGTTCACAGTTTCAGAATTCAGAGTTCATCATGTCACAAAATCAAAGAGCTACTCAATGAACAGAGTTCACAATATCAGATTTCATCACAGCATCAGAGACTCAGAGTTCATCATAGTATTCACACTTCACAGTATTCAGATTTCAGAGTTCATCACAGTTTTCAGAGTTCATCAAAGTATCACAGTATCACAGTATTCAGAGTTCATCACAGCTACTCAATGAACAATAATAAGTTCATAACTAAAATTTCAATTACCTGGAACTCGAAGGCTTTCTCTCAGAGCTCGAAAGGAACCTTCAAGCTTCAACGCGGAGTCGAGTGGTGACGGAGAGTGGGAGAGTGGGAGACAGACAGCGACGCCGACTCGAGTGGTGACGGAGCTCACTGCCGTGTGGCCGTGTGCGCCGGTGAGATCGTGATGGGTGATGGCGTTCTCTCCTTCTCTCTGAAGTCTGAACCTTGATGAATGATGAGAATGGTGATTGGTGAAGCTGAACTGTGAAATGGGAAGGGCGAAGGCATTACCGCATTAGGGATTCAGATTTGAGATCTCACTTTCAGAAAATCAGAAGAGAGAAAGAGAACAGAGAAGAAGAAGACTACCCTCACTCCCTCAACGTTGCCGTTCATCACATTGTTTTAGCCATTTAGGGTTAAACTTTTCCAGAGCTCCAAACGGCAGCGTTTTGCTGCTGTGCTAAAAAACCGGCCGGATAACAGTTCGGTTCGACCGACCGGTTACCGGCCGGTTCACCAATTTAATTCCGATTCTCAAATTTCACGATTTTTTTCATTGTCCGAACCATTTTGGCTTCCGGTTCACGGTTTGAACCGGTTTTAAGAACATTGGTATCAACAATAATGTTGGTGGGTGTCATGAAACCACTCATCCCAAAAGCTTAAGCTGATAGGAGAAGGTAACATTAATGGTTATATCTCTAACATTCCCCCTCAAGCAAGAGCCTCTCTTTTGGGTTTGCTTGATTTTCTATTCTTTTTCACTTTTTGGGGTTCTCCAAGGATCGAACTATTGACCTTTCGGACATAGAGCTCTGATACCATGTCATGAAACCACTCATCCCAAAAGCTTAAACTGATAGGAGAAGGTAATATTAATGGTTATATCTCTAACAGTGGGTTAATTAAATTATAAGAAATGTTAAAGAATTATTATAATTTATTTTTTTGGTTATTATTTAATTATTAATTTAATTTTTAGTCTAATAAATAATATTTTTAAATTATAATATATATGATCTTAGGGAGAATCCAACAGAAGTGCCAATCCACCTAAGAGTTGAGGTAAGGTTGCCGGGTGGATGTTCCCATGGCTTAAGCTTAACACTTCACTCCATGCATGCCTTTGTCTCTTCTTTCTCTCCTATGTCCCCTCTTTTATGCTCTCTACTTTCCCACTTTTTTAAGTAGGTTAATTTTATGGTTTTTATAAGTTAATGTCTAAATTTTATCTAATTTATTTTTTATAATAAATTTTAATTTTTTAAAAATTATTTATTTTTATATTTTTAAATTTAATATTTTTTTAATAAATAAGCACCATTTTTTAAACATCGTAACATTTACTTTCTAATTAATCCCTTCTTCCCTTTTCTCTCACTACACACGTTTTTGTGTTACATTGGAACTTGCTAACACAAGGGAGAGCCATTATTTTGTGTTATTTTTATTAAAATTAGACTAGATAAATCAATTTAGCTAAAAAATTAATAAATTAAATTTTGAATCGGTATAAATTAATATTTTTTATAAAAAATGACTATAATAATATTTCTATTATAAAAAATAACTAAAATATCCCAATTTTATATATTAATTTAGACCGATTCAAAATTTAATTCACTATTTTTCGGTCAAATTAATTTATCTGATATAATTTTGACAAAAATAATACGATTTAATCAATTATATATATTAAATTTTAATTATTAAAAATTATCTTTAAAAAAATGTTTTAAACATTTTAATTTAAGTGACTCCCTTATTTTTTTTTTCATTGTTAAAATTAGGATAAAACTAGGTACACTATAACACTATGCTCTCGAGAAAAAAAAAAGGGAATAATTGTAGTTATAGGTTATAACACTCTAACTTTTAATAATTATATATAGTAATTGACTACTATGAAAGTGTTATAATTTGATATGACAGTATTGGAATACAAATTAAAATTTTCAAAGGCTATGGCAAAATATTTGTGATGTTATCATTTATTAAGGATCAAATCTTTTACAACCCATAATTAAAGTGTAAGGATTTGATATTATAAAAACTCAAGTGATATATATTTATTGGTGAGATATAATTATATAAGTCAGTCGTACAAACCTATGGTGTATTTTAGTGCCTCTCAAAATATTTTTATTAGAATTATATAAAAATTAGTATTTAATTAATAACTAAAATTTTATTAATTATTAATCATTCTAATAAATATAAATCATATTTTTTCTTACATTATATAATAGAAATAATAATCATTTAATTATAAGATTAATTAAATTTTACACATTTAATAATTAATAAAAATGATAAACATTATTACATTACTCGAATTTCTGTGACTCAATTTTAATAAAAATAAACAATTAATTTTTCCAATAACTAAGATTTGTTCATTTAGTATTAATAGATATACCCACATAACTAATAAGATTTATGTGAATAATATTTTAGGAAAGTATCTAAAGGCATTTTTTTAAATAAATAAAATAATATTTTATTTATTAAAATAAATAATTTGTAGCATTTTTATTAAAATATAATTTATTTTTTTATCTCGTTTACAGTGTAAACAAAATAAGAGTGTACGTATCTCATTTATACTATAAACAAGACGAGGCATGAAATGACGTAATAGTGTGTAACGGCTATATACATTTTTATTTTATTTATACTGAAAATGAAATAAGAGTGGAGGAGGTTTATATATATATATTTCGTCCATAATGTCTGTTGAGTCTTTTTACATCAATTTCTTTAACTTTTCTTCACTTCTACTATTTTCTAATCAAATTTTTGAATTACTACGAGATTATGGTGCGCACTGATATAATCTTTTAGATAAATAACAAAAAATATATAAAACTTAATTTAAAATTAAATCTGTCGATGAAAATTTTTTCATTAAACAAATTTAGGATATAAATAAAAAATTTCCGTACATCACACAAATATATACACTAATTTAATCTAATGCCAATGTGGCAATGAAATGTTATCCTAGTTATTAGCTTAATTAGTTTTTTAAAATATCTACCGTTATGGTTGGATTTTTCGACCATGGAAACTAATTTATAATTATCTTTTGTCTTTCTGAAAATCAAATTAGTCATTGAGTTGGTAAAATTAGGAGTTCAAATATTTAAAGATTCAATTCGAATTGATTTAATTAGAATAAAATAATATATTTATATATATAATATATATTATTTTAAAAAAATATAATTATTAAAAGCCAATAGTAATATCGATTCGTTACCAACCAATTTTTAATTTGAACTAGATTGATTTAATGACCGATTTTTTATTAATCCAATTAAATTGACCAATTCGATCTGATTTCTAGAACACTAAATTTTATGATCCGCTATATATTGTGTTAGAAAATTAGACGACAATTATCAATAAAAATTAGTAAATATTGTCTTATATTTTTATCAGATAATTAGATAATAAATTTCGTAACAGCATTGATAAATCTAATAATTCGATAGTAAATTTAACGAAAATTCCAACGATAAAAAATACTTTTCTTGTAATAGTAACCACTAGTTAGTTGATATAGATATTTTTTAATTATGATTCATGTGACTAAATTGATATCTAATTTTGATCTAATTGAATTCTATAAACTAACTTTAGACACCATATTAAACACAACTAAAAAATGTCTACATCATATAATCATTGGAAAAGTATGAGAAACCAATAGAATGGAGGTTTATGGAGTATTAGAGATATGATCATTAGTGTCTTTTTTTATCAGTTGAAACTTTTAGGATGAGTGGTATCATGACATAGTATTAGAGCCTTAGATCTGAAAGGTTAATAGTTTAATTCTTAGTGAACCCTAAAATAAATTTAAATTTTTAGAAAGATGTTTATTATCTAAATTCTAACCAATATTAGAATAATAATAAAAAAATCTCAATTCTTTATAATAGTATGATCTCTTGATGTGTAAATAAAGTATAGTATATAATAAGATCACATATGACAACAAATATGATAAGTCCTCCATATTTTATTGCCATAATCAAGAAAAGATGTTGGAAACCACATTGAATACTTCCCTCACTTCATTGAAAGTTTAAACCTCCAAAGCTTGCAAAGTGTAGCAAATAATAATAAAGCTTGTTTTTTGAGGGAGTTAAATTAAGTTAACCCCTTTGGAAAACACGACAAGCTCTTATTATTGTTGCTATGGCTAAGTACAAGAAAGAGAGAAGCATTAAGGTCCATGATGGTGATAAAAAGGGAAAGCAAGGAAGTAATAATAACAATAATGGTGGAATTAGTAGAAAGTGTGCATTGTTGGTGAAGGAGCAACGTGCTCGTCTTTACATACTTCGTCGTTGTGCAACTATGCTTCTATGTTGGTGCATTCATGGAGATGATTGATTAAAAACACTACTCTCAACTCATCAAACTCAATCATCATGTATCCTCTTCTTTTCCTTCTTCTAACTACTTCATCTCAGTTGCCAAAATGCATCTTTTTTAGTTCCCACGGTATTTTTCGATGGGTTGTTGCATGCACAAAATGGAATTTAAACTCCAATACTTATTTAAGCAGATGGCAACTAATGAGCCAACTAATAGACCAACCCAATTTAGTTAGTTGCCAAAATGAATATGATGGTCATTTTCTTGTGCATGGGCTTTAAGGTAGCTTAGTTGGGTTTTATGGGCTTCACTTGGGCTTTTGTCTCTTCTTTTTTATCCATTTGGGGAATGGCCCAATTGGATTTTGTATGTGACAAGGAGACTTTTGTAGAAACTCTCTTGAAGCCAATCCTGCATCTGAGTTTTAACTTTGATAATGCTAAATAGTGAATAAGAATCTTTAAAAATATTGAGTGTGTGAGTTGGACAGTTGGTAGTATTTATAAGTTTGTGATGTAATATAAGGATTGAGGGCTGTCCTCCAATCCATCTAAACAAAAAAAAAGCTATCTGAGATTTTTTTTTTACTGTTGCTTAGAATGAATAAATGAATAATGAAAATGTACAGTAACTAACTTTGGTTGGTTAGTTCGTCTATTTAAACAAATATAATGATATATTCTTAAATGAAGCTCATATTTATTATGATTTAGTTTTTAACCCGTTAAGTTTAAAAATATTACGAGAAAAATAAAATAAAATTAATAGTCTTTCAGAGAGACACTATCCTTTTCTTGTATTGTTCCATTATGTATATTATTCATATTGTTCTTGGTTAAGTCTATTATGTAAGGAAAGACACTATTTAACATCATTTTTTTTAAAGATATCTATCACTAATTAGATGAGATGACTAAATTTTTTTTTTTACAAATTATCTACCTAAAAATAAATGACTAACAACAAAATATTTTCATACTCAAGATAAAATTCAAACTCCTGAATTTATAGTTAAAAGATAAGACGATAAGCTAAGTTATAAGCACGAAGTTATTAATTTCTTCTTCTAATCTTTGGAGATTCCAACTTGTAAGTCTTGAATTGTTTTAAGCAAATTAAATTAGGAAGTATGTTTAAACTTAAAAAGAAAAAATTTTCACAAAGACTTTTAAGCTCAAACAAGATAGGCATGAGATAAGCGCTCGACTATAGGTTAAATCTTAATTGCATATTTGATGGGGTTTCACAAGCCTCTAGTATAAATTAATAGTAGAAGCTAATAAGTTCTTAATAAAATGAGATTTGTTCCAATAAATAAACATGATTAGATTGTGAGTGAAGGCACCATTGACTTGACAACATTAAGTGTAAGGATCATGGAATGTTTGACTAAGGGATTTGATTGGACAACACAAATGTAAGTTCAATTCAATTCAAGTCACCATTAATATTGCTAGCTTGGCTTAAAAATGGCAAGCATATATCTTGGTCCATATGTTCTTTGTCATCACAAGATCTTCCATTGCTCAGACAGCTTAATCAAAAGCATGACTTAGTGTCAGTGCCTGAGGCATGCTTTCACAATAAGTCTTCTCTTGTCATTTTAATCACATATGCCACTATACCAGAATCAAATCATATCCTGCCAAATTCAGCTAGAATCTGTTAAAGATTCCCTCCCAAACCAATCAGGGCACATGTAAATATTAAGTGAAGAGTCCACCAAAGATATGCTATGCAACTCTAATCCCTATGACTTTTAAATCTAGACTAACTTTATCGTCGAAGTGCCTTGCAAATACCAATCCCCATCTAACTCGAGATCGGAAAAGATTAGAAAAAAGTCTCCGTCCACATCTAGAAAAACTTTCCAAGAAAGATAATGTTGAACAAAAAGTATCGAAATATATCCACCCAAAGGTGTGCTGTCTAATCCTAATATTTATACTACTCGGACCCAAACTAATTGTGGAGTCCCTTACAGGTATCACCCCTGTCCAGCTCGTGAACCATGGCAGATTGAAAGTATACCAAAACATTTGACTATTAATTAACCATAAATTTTAAAGATATTAACAATAATATAAAAACAAAATTCGCAATCTGAGTCTGTGCACCAGTGGAATAAAATACAGACATCAAGCATATGCTTTTTGAGGCTATTTTTATTTTCTTTTTCTTAATATTGTCTAGGTGATTTGTGCAAAATAGTAATGTAGTAACTTTCTAGTTCAATTATTGGCATATTTTGTTTTCTAAGGATTTGCACAATAATGCAATATAGAAATTCCAAAATTCAATCCCCTTTATAAGGCACATTCTAGTTAGATATAGTACAAAATGATACTCAACAACCAGATTGAAAATCAAGCTTTTTTCTTTTAGCAAATATGTTGAACTTTTAAGGTACTCTGCAAATGACATGAACAATAGTTAGATTTACAAACTCATCTACCATAGACTTTTGGCATTTACACACTTAAACTATCTCACTGGATCTACAAAATTCTACCTCTTCAATGAGAATTTTTCATCTTTTGTTTATCAATCCCAATCCTTGAATAGGAGCATCATGTAAAGAGGAACATTCACTACTGCAATGACAGTCATTGCTCGAATTGTGCGCAACAATCTTTGGAATACGAACTTCATCCTCGATTTGCCAGTTCTGGAGGGATGTATTCTTGTTAGAGGATCAACAGCAGTGCCTGAAATCATACCCACATTCACAGATAGATCTGCTTCCTGAGCTGCATTCTTTCTAGCAGTTGGTCTCATTATAGCATTGCCCCTGATAGCAAAAAAATAATGCATAAGGAAAATGCCAAGATTAATGGTAAGGTAAGGTAACACCGTTGTCGATTTGTAGGAGAAATGTTTCAGGTACTCATTTTGTATTGTACACTAAATCTACTCGCATAATCGCCCCTACTAGATGAGGTGTAAGTTAGCCTGATGAACAATACAAAATGAGTATACTTATCATTACTTGGACTCTTAAGGTTTCATTGATTTGAAAATTGATTTTCTGTTATCATTACTTCTCAATTTTAATTACAAAATACCATGTTTTTGTTCTGTTTTCAGTGTTTCTTTCAGAAACAAGAACAAACATGAAAACAATGTGGCCTTTTCATAAATAATATCGAAAACAAGAAACAAAAACAGGCAACATTTTCTAAAACCAAGCATTCATTCATTCATTCATTCACAGATCATATCTTATTTTCCATGTATACATAGCAACAGCAAGAATGTGGAACCGAAAATTTACCATTCCCCTCCGCTTTGCTCGCTTGAATTCACAATAGGTGTGCTCCGTGGTTTCTTTACAAGATGCATCATTCCTCCAACATCCCATATCATCTCATATTCATAGTTAGCATCCTCATCTTTCTCTTTCGCCTCGGTTCTAGATAGTATGCCAGATAGTATTTCTTTACAATTCCTTGCTATGCTACGACATTGATGCCAAAGACTTGTGCTATTCGTCGGCCAAAGTAGGAGGGCGAGAATGCTCAGAACATACAGCACAGCATACCTGATAATGAAAGCAAAATTTAATTCAGCAAAAATTGCAAACTCAGAAAAACTCAGCTGAAAATTATATTAACATGATTATCAGAATTTGGGAGTTACCATATGTAAATGTGTGTTTGCAATGGAAGGTAACACAGTTGAGTCAACAAAGACTCTTCAGTAGCGTTTGAATGAGTTTCGTTGATAACAGACAACAGCATGAAAGAAGGGTACAAGTTTCCTTGTTGCCAGCTTATAGTGCCTAGAGTTTGCTGCACACAACTGTTAGTCCAAGCTGCCGAAATCTCAACGAGACCATCCATATGAGAAGGTTAGGTTCTTACCTCTTTCACCGGCCCAAATTTGGATTGATGAGTGATGCTGCATTGATCATGATCATGGCCTGACAAAATAAGTTTCTGTAAAAACCGGAAGAACTGTTAATTCAAAAAGTTGTTTCCCTCGTTACTTCATTATCTTCAAATTTTTCAGTCTTCTTAGCAGAGAAAAATATAAATGTGCGATAAGTCCATTCCACAGGATCCTTCAATCATGAATGAATATAGAAGAATCCATTACTAACTAAATTTTTCTTGTTTTGATTTTTTCGACATTTATGTCATGGTGGAATGGAATAACCATGAAAATGAGACCAAGGAAAAGATAGATGACTCACCGGTTTAATAGTATCTAGTAAGTACTCTGTCGAATCCTCAGTGACATAATTCTGATACCTGTATGAACCGAGAGTCACATCAAACGTTGGAATCTATGAACCGCTTTTACACAGTTCATGCAATATTCACTTTTCAGATAGTTTCAAATATAAACTAACTTACGATATGTAACCAGTGCTACCAGACACAGTGTGATGTATCCTCTGAAAATATAGCAAGATAGACTCATTAATAGTTTCCATAAAGGCACACAAGAAAACATGCACACAATCCACAACATGTGCTTTAAGAAGCGAGAAACTTTACCTGATTGATGGGCGGGGAACTCCGATCAGGACCACAGGAAGTGTTATCTTCTCGGTATAAAGGAATGTGCGTTACTAAGACTCTTGGATGAACTCCATCATCTAGTAAAGCGAAAAAGAAACAGAGATTATAATGGGACAGATAATCAAAACATTAAATTATATGTATGGGATAGTTTATACCGACAGACATATTCTTCAAAAACTCCCAAGTTTGAGAAGTCAGATGCCTTTGTTGATTTCCTGTACGAAACATAATGTGTTCGGTGATTCAGCTTTTTGAAAATTCCTTAAGCAGCACTTGTATATGATTGAGATTGCAATATTTAAGTTATGTAAATTATGTTATTAAATATTCAAAACATGAATGATTGATTAAGAAAGAATTATATGACATAGTAGGAATAAGTTCCATGAGGAACATAGTGAATGGAATGATGCAGCAAGTGAAACAACTTGATACTAGACAAATTAAGATTACAATCAATCACCATAGTTATACATATGAAACATTGACAGCTCAAATTTATAAGGCAAAATCCATTTACCGTCCAGAGTTTGCGAATCAACGACAATAAAATCCACTTTTCCAACTGTAAATCTGTAGTTCCTGACCCCAAATTTTTCTTCATAGCGTTGGATAACCTATGTTCATGTAATGATGAAATTTTGAAGCAAATGAGAGATCAAAGGAAAATACACAATCAATGACTGTTAATCTTGTAGTTCTTGCACTTTAGGCATCAAAATGTAGATGAATAAGTATTAAAAAGACCTGTGGTTTTGTAGAATGATGACTTTCATAGCCAATATCATGATTTCCAGGAATGTAGAAAACTTTCATGTCATTGTATTGTCCTTGTTCATTCAAACCAAAGATATTTCTAAAGCGACGATAAGAATCCTGCCATCTATCCATCCAAAAGTTGTTAGAGAATTTTATTGAACATGTTGAAGATACAGCAATCAGCGTAGAATTTCGGGATGTAGAAAGCCAAATTTCGAGACTTACTCTTCATCTGATAAATAAGGACCTCCATCAAAGTAATCACCCAAAAACAATATAGCATCGGGTTTGAAAGGCATGATAGATGCAAAGAACGATCTACGCATGTTTAAATCAGTGTAGAATTCCGCAATCTCCAAGGGACGTGATTTTGGAGGAAGATGAAGAGAAGTTCTATCCATCAGCTGTTATATTTTTCAAAAGAAAAAAACAAAAAAAAAAACCTCAGAAGATTAGAGAGATGCACATTCACATAAACATACATTAACAAACATATGCAATGCAATTATCATTCTGGTTTTTGGATTAACAAATCCAAACCTGTGGATCTGCAATAACAGCAATTTTTACATAATCAGATTGTTTACTCCCACTATCTGTTTGAACCTGCAAGTATTCAAGAATTTATGTTATTTAATTATGCACTTCACTGTGTTTACAACCATTGAAGCTTCAGTCTCCAATATTTTTAAACATCATGAATCATCAAACTCTTCAATGTTCCACAATTCCACATAATTTTTTTTCCAAAAGAATAAAAATTACAGATCCAGCACAGTTATAACAATAAAGCTAAATACTTGATATTCCAGCTATCATAACTATAACAATCACAAGTTTACAATGTCCCAGAAATTATTATTATTATTATTTAATTTTGCAGCTACAGTTTCATTGTTCATCAAATACACCCAACAAAAAATGAAAATAAAAATCTGATTTTGGCTGTGAACTATGAACAAGGTTGAAAATTGAGAGTGACCCAAAATAGATGGGATTGAAAAGTTGAGAACTTTAGGGTTTACCTTTGAAGAAGTGCGGTGAAGATGGGGCCATGAACATGTGAAGAATGGTGGAACCCGATAAGCAAACATTTCACCATATAGAAGAGTTAGTATCCATATGAGGCATAACAACAGAGACAACTCTTGCTGCTTCATCACTTTTCTTCTTTCTTTCAGATCCTGAAACCAATGGAGAATCAATGAATGAATGCGGTCCCTCTCTTCTTTGATTCACCTCTTCCTTCTTCTTCTTCTTCTGTTTTGTTTTTATTATTTATTTATTTATTTTGGGAAGGGGGATCTTGTTTGGTTAAACTGGTTCAAGTAATTTAATTAATTTCTTTAATTTAATTAATTAATATATACTGTTTAGTGTTTAGCATTCTTAAAAATTTAATTAATTTAATTACCTAGAAATTCCAGGACTCTAGGAAGATTTTTTTTTTAAATTGAAAAGAAAACAAATTTAATTATTTCTCAACCATTGTGGGGAAACATTTAAAAAGTGATATAATTTGAAAAATATGATTGAACTTGAAAAATACATAGCATATGTCATAGATAATATTGTTTGTTAAATTTAGTAGTTTTAATGCAATGATAAGGATTACTATCCATGTTGTTCATAATGCCAATTCTTAGTGTTGTTGTTTTTTTTTTTTTTTAACTCAATTTGTTTTTGACTTTTCTTTGTGATCCAATTGAAATTATTTGCAGTATAAAGCTAACTTAATTTTCTTTACTTAAAATTTCTCAGATTCATGTCATATAAATTAAAATAGTTAATCAATTAATATTGGCAAATGGCAAAGTATTGCTTACATGTATAGTAAACCAACAATTAAGGTCACATTAGATTAAGTGAGTACAATAATTCTTTTGTTACATGTACTAATATAAGTTAGTTATTAAAAAAAAAGTAAAAATAAAAAACCTCTTCTACATGCAAGGCATGTGATCTTTAAATATTTTCAGCTTCTAAAATTAACACCACTAACCTTTGTTATCTTCAAGGTACAAAACCATGATGATCATGAACCTAGTGTATGTCTCAAGAATTGGCATTCATGTAAGTGATGGAATACCCTTTCGTGATTACCAATGGAAATTTTGGGCAATGTCACACACCCGATATATCAATGTTTGTTGTAGAACGCAATAATGGTTGGTTTATGGAGAAACCTCTTTTCATATAGTGTGTAACATGGAAGAAAAAGAGGAGGTTTAGGAGTAGGGCTGGCTCGTCTGGTTATCTTGCGTAATTCATTAAAAAAGGCGAGTCGAGATAAAAATTTGGGATCATTGTAATAAAAAAAAGTCTGTCTAATTCACAAATTTTGGTAGATTTTGGCGAGGCGATAGACTTATCTTGGGAGACTTTTGGTTTGAAGATAATAATTGAATTTAGAAAATTATTTATGTGCTTGTATGTGAAATATTTGTCCCTTTTTTTAGGTTATAATTTGGATTATATTTGATTGATTAGAGACTTGGATAATGTTTAATTATATATTTTGGACAATGTTTATTTTATGTTGGACAATGTTAATTTTATTATTTTATTTTAAAAATTTTGATTAATGATTATATTTATTAGATATTTAGAATTATAAAAACTTTAGTGTTTGTAAATTTAAAAATTATAAATTATTAAAATATTTATAATATTATATATTTTTTAATATTTAATAGTTAAATATTTAAAAGATAAGAATTGAATCCGCCAATCTAATAATTTTTTTTATATATTTTCTTTAACAATGGTTAGAGAGATAAAAATCTTTTAACAAAATTGATTAAATGTATCTAAGGAGAATGATTAAGGAGGGAAATGAATTTTCTTAACTTTTTTAAATAATTGAGGGAGTACTGATTTTGTAATATTNAATATATTTTATTTCTTTAATTTAAAAAAAAATTAGGAAAATCTATTTTCGATTAAGGAGATGCTTTGGCATCTTACATTGATTATGATCCATTCTCAAATTCATTAAGAGATAACTATATGATTCTTTAATCCTTTTGCATTTAAGAATGTCTATGTTGAAAGCAAGACATCTAAAGCCATCACTTTCAAATATAGTTATGAGATTATGCCACTTTTGGTCACTACTTTAAATCATTCTTCATAATGATATATGTATATTTTTAGGAGACTTAACTACTAGTGGGCAATATTGTTGGTTTTCTTATTTATTTCTGCAAAATAATGTGCTTTAAGATATTATCACATATAAACATTATTTATACCAACATTCAAACACTTGGCTTAACTATCTATCTCAAGTATCACTAAAATGTTTTTGCGCATGCATACCATTAAAACTCTTCAAATTAAAAATTGTTGTATGTAAAAGTTGGATGGCCAATAAGTGTTAGAAGCTCTGCTACTTAAGTTTTAGTTATAGCACATGAAATGAACCAAAATCTTGAGTGTTTATTCTACTGACAATAGCAGATAAGATAGTCTAAATTTAGACTCTATTCTAATTTTATTTAAAAATTTAAAATAACTCTAAATTTAAATTCTATTTTATTTGCGAGTTAAAAATTCTTTAATCCAAATCTTATCTCTACTCCAAAGTTTTTCACTTGATTTTATCCACAAAAAAGTTGATTATTTTTAATTAAACACAATATTTAATTATTTTATATTTTATAATCTTATAAGTAAAACAGAAAATATAAGATTAAGTCTATGTTAAAATTAAAAAATTTATGTAAAATTACAAACAACATAATTTTTAATTTATTATTAAGTCTTTACTAATATAATTTTAACAATATATACTAGAGTAAACTATTAAAATAGTGCCCGAAGTTTATATTGATGATAAAAAGAACTCCAAGAAATGCTAACAACAAATAAAGTTTTGAAAAATTTTAAAACGGGACAAAAAAAATTAGATATTAAATATATTCTAAAAAAATACTTTAGAGATCATATTTTGATACAAATTTTTGCAATCAATATTAGAAAAATAAGACCTTTTCATCATCAAAATTTGGTAATTCTATATCAAGTGATCTTTTTTAAAAACAAAGTATTGTGAATTATCACATTTTTTTGAAAAATACAAAAATATAGAGATCAAAATTTGCTTCGAATTTTTTTTGTATACCTTTTAAATATTTATTCAAATGTTGCCACAAAAATTCAAATCAAATTGGATAAGTCGTTTGCTAAATAGAAAAATTTTTTGTCACTTCAAAAAACATAATTATTGATTATTTTTATCATATTTTCAAATCATTCATGAGTTATTTTATGGTCGTGGATAACATTTTGCAGGGAGTTTTTTGTTAGCGACTATGGATACTAAATTAGTAGTTAACTCATATATACTAATAAATCAAGAGTGCCAATAGATTTGATAGGGTTAATCCTAAACTCGAACCCTATCCTACCCGCAGCTCAACCCGGATAGGATTAGTGTTGCAAGACCTAGTATTTATCAGTTTATCCGTACTTATCAGAGAAAATTGTTTTGTTCTTGCAGGTTCTGTTGAAATTATAAAGCAAGTGCCTTAGCTACTATGGTATAAAACTGTATATGCTATTGGTTTTTTCCTATGCCTCTTTATTTGACATGATTTCATGCACTTAAGGGAGCATAGTGTTTGTATATTTTCTTCCCATTTTGATTCTGCTGTTGGTGAAAGGTTGTTAATTTCAAATTCCATGCCAATGCCATTATGTGTTTCACTGTCCCCACCACTGAAAATGAGACTCACATTTGATGGAAGGGAAAGACTTTCTAGTCTCTACTCAGATACAACCAAAACCCAAAAAAGATGGATATATATAGAGTCAATATGTGTAATCATGAGCCATTTTAATTGATGATACACCTCCAATAAACTTTCAACATGTTCCTCTGTTGAATATGCATCACATTTCACATCCTTCAAAAAGCTATATCCACAAAGAGGAACATAATTTAAAAAAAAATTGTCAATTTTGCTTCCATTGAGTCAATCTTTTTTCTTTTTTTTTTCTTTCGATAATTCGAAAAAGAGTCTTAGATTAACAGTTGAGTTGCCTCCGTATGACTTCAAGGCACTAGTCCAAGCCGTAGAATCAACCATTAATGTAATTATCAGATTAAGCTGCCTACATTACATCCTTTGGGTGCAATCCTTTTCCGAACCCTTGTGCACCGGACTGCCCTTTTCTATTGATTATTCATTCAAATCTTGACACTCGGAAGTGTGAGTGGAGACATTATTACATCCATGAGGAAGATTATGATCTTATACTACTCTATCTAACATGCCATGTCACACAACATGATCTTTAGTAGTTCCTATACATCTCAAATCATAGTCATTCATCCCTTTAGTGGTTTATGAACTTCTGCTTTTGATTTTTTGTCCTCTAGTTTTGTGTGCTTCTTGATACATATAAAACTTACAAAGTAACTAAAGGTAGCTGCTGAGAAGTGAGAATCATCTATCTGACAGTGTTGAGTACTAGAAAGCATGAAATCTTCTCTGTAAAAAAATTTAATGTGTCAAATTCTGAATTCAGCTATGATGTAAAATACTTTAGAATCATATACTGTCAAATCAAGTAGATAATAGTATATGAAGAACACTGCAATATTTGAGATTGAGAAGTACAAGAATTTATATAAGAAAGGCTTGTAGAGACTATAGGATGCTATGTTATTCATCATAAAAAAAAAAGAGACATCATTCATTAGAAGCTCTTTTATTGTGAAGTAATAGTTTTCTGCACAAACATTATTGAACTTTAGTTCCTAGAATACAAAGTCCTTCATCAGTGTAAAATGGATGATCACATAAAGTTACAAAAACTTTCTAGCAACAATTTACAGTGATAAAATCATGATAATCTGTACTTATAGAAAAAAAAAAAAACAAAATTTTCTTTGCACAAGTGTATACATATATATCTATTGTCAAAGATTTTTTGTTGGAGAAATTTTTTTGCTTGGATGATACTATGTTGTTCGCTTGGACAATCCTACATTCTTCAACCATTCAACAACTTCTCTGATGCTTGGTCTCTTGAAAGGATTGTGGCTGACACACATACATGCCACATCAAGAACTTGCAGCATCTCTGCTTCATAGCCTTTTCCTCTCAAAAGAGGGTCAAAAACTTGATCTTCTTTCCCTTCAATTCTCATTTGTTGAACCCAAGCAACCAACTCTCTTGACATTTTCGGCTTGCATACATCGACCGGTCTTCTTCCGGTGAGAAGCTCTAGCATGACAACTCCAAAGCTATACACATCTCCTCGTAGAGTTGCCACCCATGCTTGTCCATACTCAGGGGGAATGTATCCTAATGTGCCTACAAGTTCAGTTGTGACATGAGTTTGATAAGGAAGAATCAACCTGGACAAGCCAAAATCAGCAACATGTGCCTCAAACTTTTCGTCGAGGAGTATATTGCTCGACTTTATATCACGATGCACAATATGTGGCTCGCATATCTGATGCAAATAGGCCAAACCACAGCTTGCCCCTCGTGCAATCTTTAAACGAGTCGGCCAATCGAGTTGAGAAGCACCATCCGCCTTTTCATGCAGCCAGTAATCAAGACTTCCATTCTCCATGTAAGTATACATCAGAAGCCGAAATCCATCATGGACACAATAGCCTTGCAGTGCCACCAGATTCTCATGTTGTGCTGTGGACAAAGCCTCTACCTCTGCCTTAAATTCCCTCTCCATGAGGCCTAAATCCCCTGAAAGCTTCTTGATGGCTAGTGTAATTCCATTTGGTAATGTTGCCTTGTAAACCAAACCGAATCCACCACATCCTATTATGTTCGCCTGGCTGAAATTCTCAGTTGCTTTCAAGATCTCAAATATGGTAAGATCCTTGGTTTCGTTCGCTTTGTTTGGGAACAATACCACTAGGCTGGCCTCCTTGTCAACCTCAGGATGAACACCACTGTTGGAGTATGGAGAAACCGATCCAAGTTCGATCTTGTCATGGTCTTCTCCGGGATTGATCCTTCTCTTGGAGAGTATCCAAAGTGTCAGCACTGTCATGATGCAACCAGTGCCAAAACACACTGCAATAATAAGTCCTAATATTATTTTTCTGTTTGTGCCGCGATGAGCTTCAGTGCTGTTAGAATTCTGTTGAGTAGGACAAGAGCGCTGAATCACTGTGCCACACAATTGCGCATTCCCTTCAAAGCTGGAGGAGGAGAATGTATCAAATTGTCCACCAGTTGGTATCCGTCCTTGGAGATTATTGTTTGCTACACTGAAGAAAGACAAGAAATGCAACACCTTGAGCGAATCAGGAATTTCGCCAGATAAATGGTTTCCGGAGAGGTCTAGTTTCTCTAAGTTAACCAAGCTTGAAATCTCAGATGGTATATTGCCAGAGAAGTTGTTGCTCTTCAAATCCAGCTGATGAAGGACCTTCAAATTTCCAATCTCAATTGGAATACTGCCACTGAGTCTGTTCCGTCCCAGATACATCACTGGTGGCAGATTGGAAAGCTGATTATATTGCATCTGGGAAACATTGTTGGCGTCGGCAAAAACCGGTAACTCCAAGTAAGCTCTTTCGACTTTATCATTCGCCTGTTGTGATATCAGTGCTGGCAGCCTTGTAAGCTCAATAGGAAATATTCCTGTAAGGTGGTTAACAGACAAGTCCAGGTAGAAAAGCTGAGGAAGTGTACCTAACCAGGGAGGAATCGAACCACTGATTTCGTTAAAGGACAGGTCCAAGACCTCAAGCTTTGTCAGGTTCACAAGCCAGCCTGGTATTTCGCCGGTGAAACTACAACCTCCAAGTCCTAAAACTTGGAGCTTCTGGAATCCACCTGTGTCTGCTATGTCAACATCACTAGGTAACTTTTCATAGAAGAAATTTTTTGAGAGCATCAGAGTTTTAAGCTCCTTTAGCCCTGTGAGAATTCGCAGAGCCCCCGTGATGTTTTGCAGCTGGTTCCTTGAAACTGCTAGGAAAGAAAGGGATTGAAGGCCAACAATCTCATGCGAAATCTGTCCCTCGAGATTATTGAACGCTAATCTCACAGCTGTAAGATTCTTGCATGCATAGAGTGTTGGTGGCAAGATGCCACTGAAGTTATTGTTGCCAAGATCAAGTGTTGTGAGTTTAAGGAATCTTGAGAAGTTGAACGCTGAGAGATTCCCTTCCAATAAGTTGACCCTTAAATTCAACACAAGAAGATTGGCACAGTTCATCATAGATTGGGGCAAGGTACCAGTCAAATTGTTAACATGAAGGAGCAAACTCTGCAATTTGATGAGTTCACCAATCCTTGGTGGAATTTTTCCTATTAAATTATTGGAGTATAGCTCCAAAACTGTGAGGTTCGTGAGGCGAACAATGCCATTGTCGATTGTTCCACCAAGCTTGTTCCGGGGCAAAGAGATTTCTGTCAAAGAAACAGCATCAAAGACATCAACTGGGAGATTCCCAGTTAGTTCATTGAATCCTGCTCTAAACTTCTCGAGCTTTGAACACGCTCCGAGCCCCGGCTGAATAGTATCACCAAAATCATTGTAGGAAAAGTCCAGGAATCTCAAAGCCGAGGAGTTATGATCATTGATGCAAAAGAGTGAAGTTGGAATTTGACCTGTGAAGCTGTTATTGCTAACATTGAAATACACCAAATTCCCTCCTGCTGCTATATGCTGAATGAGAGAATGTTTCAATGTTCCATTGAACAAATTACTAGACAAATCAATCTCCTGAATCACAACACTTGTATTGGTATTTCTATTGCTAGTTTTGTTACTATCAACAAAGGGTGATTCTGGCAATTCACCAGAGAGCCTATTATAGCTTAAATCAAGAACAAGCAAATGATCAAACAGTTGGTATAGGTGGTCAGGGAGGTTACCAGATAACTGATTATGTGACAGATTAAGGTATGATAGACCTTCAAGACCGGTCAGAGATGGCGAAATTCGGCCGAATAATCCTCTAAATGGAAGCTCAAGATGTGTGACTCTGAGATCCAAATCACAGGTAATCCCTTCCCATTTGCAGCAATCAGAAGAATTTGACCAATTGAGAGAAGCATGTGTGGAAGAGATTGATATGTTGCCATACAAGGCCAATAAAGAATCTCTATCATTCTTGTTACAACATGAAACTTGATGAATCAAAAACAAGGAGAGAATCAAAGGCAATACAATAACAGATACCATCAAATTAAAACAAGAAGCTTGTGTCATCACAACTAAACAAGAATCAAAGATTGATTAAGAGGGAGTAATAACAGTTACAAGTTGTTGAAGTTGAAGTGATGATGAAGGTGATGAAGATGAAGAAGAAGAAGGAAGAGGGGAACACAAGGAAAGAGAAGAACCAATGTGGTGAGAGATTTTTGGGTTGGCATGGCTAATGAGCATGACCATCCATTGACTCTGCAAAAACAAATCAAAGGGTAAATATTTTATTTTCTTTTCTTTTTCTTGTGGGGTGTGACGTTGACAACAACTAGTAGAATTTATTAATATGGCGACTATTAATAATTAAAAATGGTTGGCATTGATAAAAAAACAAATGAAGCGTTTACTTTTGAAGAGAGAGAGAGAGAGAGAGGAGGGTGGAGGGGATGAGTGAGGAGTGAGGTGAGGGGGCGGCGAGTGGTGGAAGAGGTGGAATTTGTCTAACATGAGATGATCATCAATTTCATCATTCACAAAAGCAACAACTTTCTTAGTACCAATCACATTCAACGTGTGTACCTCACAACAAACGTTCATCACTTACACATTTATGGATCTATAGGGAGAAGAGGAAATTCCAGGGAAATGTATCTTTTCCATTTTTTTTAATACTTAAAAAAATAAAGTGTAATTTTTTAATTTTAATTTTATAAGTGGGATTAAAATTAAATAAAAAAAGTAAATAATGAAGGGTAAAATTCTATTAGATATCATCTAATTTTTTTTTATTAGAAAAAATCCACTCCCAAATTTAAGTGTAGATTAATTTTATTAAATAATAATTTAGTTAAATTTATTAAATTATTTAATAATTTTTAATTATTAATTTTACATAAAATTACCTGTTTATGAATTTTTATTATTTATATATTGACTCAACATTTTATTAGTTTTATTATTTTTCTTAATTTTTTTACATTTTTTTCTTGTTTTTACTTAATAAATATAAAATGAGAGAATATACTTAAAATATTAGTTGAGAAAAAGTTGAAAAAAAAATTTTCTTTTATGTTAGTCTGTTGGAGACTATATTTAATAAATATTTTAAGATAAAAATACTAGAATTTATGATTTTATTTTGTGCTTCTAATTTTTTAGATAGAATAAGAAATTGAGCAAATTTTATCACAGAACAACAATATTTTATCTTTATTCCTATATTTATTATCTTTTCAATTAAATTTGTATCCCTTAGTATTTATAAAAACAAAAATACAGAAACTTCTTTAGAGAAACAAAGACAATTTTAATGGTTTTGTCTTCATTTTAATATCCAAATATATACCATTTATAAAAATCTTTCTCTCTATATTTGCTTTCTTAAGATAGAATTCAAATAGAGTTTATTTCTTTTTTATTTTAATCTTTAAAAAGTTATTAAATCAAATTTGAGTCAAACATGCAATTATATTTACTAAAGTATGACATAAATATAGAAAAAAAAATTTCTGTATTTTCTAAAATAATTAACAAAAAATTGTCTTGGTATACAATAACAACAAGACAAACATAATCCTACTAGATAAAATATATAGATCAAACAATATAATTGAACTCTATCATGTATTGAAAAATTTATCTCAGTAAACATAATTTTTTTGACCTATCTTTAATTAAAAAAAAAGAAACATATTATCTATTTTTGTATAATGTATAAATTGTTAAAAGTATTTGGAGCAAGTGGTATTTAAGTGGTGGCACCAAGCATAGAAGCACCTTCCATTATTATAATTTAAATTTGTTTGTGTTGGGGAGTGGGGTGTGGTGGGGATATTCTCTCTCTGACCCTCAAGATCTCATTGGTACAGTTACTTTTCTAAAATGGGTCTTGCACCTTCACTTTGTACCCTTATTCCTTTTTTAACTTGTAAAGGTATCATTGGTTTTCATTTTGTATAGTCCAAAATTAGAGTCCTCAGAATTATAAATCATAATTATAAAATATAAAATATGAGAAATATATTCTTGAATTTTTTATTGTTATTTTCACTTTAGCATTTTATTTTTTATTCTATATTTTCAATTTATAAAAATATTAAAAAATTATTCTATTATTATTATTATCTCTTTTCATTAATTAAGGATTGTTTATAGTAATTTTATCATTAAAATTTACAATAAAATTCTACATTCAAATTATTTAACCAACTAAATTAAAAACATCTATATCTTTTCTATGTAGATTTTGTATTTTTTTAATTTTTTCAGTATTTTCTGTGTTCTCTTTGTTTTTTGTGTTTTTTTCGTTCACAATTAATACTCTTTGATTTGATTTGAAGATTTAGATTAATTTTTTTTTAAATTAAGCTGTAAAATCAGGTTGAACAGATATTTCATTTTCAAAGACAATAAATAATGCAAGTTCATACTGTCAGTTGAACCAGGATGAATTGAATTATTATTTTGAAACGAATCAAGTGGATGAGATTTGGTTTGAACCTCGTTAATGTAGTTCATTAGTATTTGATGCTCCTGTAGTGTTCATGGTTGAATGTTTGAATTTGAATGTAATGTAAGATTTTTGAATCTTTTTATTGAATCTATTTTTGTTCCTAGTTTCGGTGCATTTGAAAGGATATTTGGTTTAATCAGGAACAATTTTAAGTGTTTTTCAATTTTTCTTTGATGTTCATGAGTAGTTTGTGTCAAATGATAATTTTTAACACACTTAAAGAAGAAGCTACTGCTGCTTTTTTTTTTCCTCTTTCTCTTTTTTTTCTCATTTTTTTCTTTCATTATTGTTATTGTCATTATTGTTGTCTTCTTTTTATACATCGAAATTTCTTAATAATAACGATACACAAACAAACTCAATTTAAAACAAGTTCAGACTAAAAGTACGCCTTATTTAAATTCAGAATGTACCACAATTACTTAATGATGACGACGCACAAACTAACTCAGTTCAAAATAAGTTCAGACCAAAAATACACCTTATTTAAATCTAAAATGCACCAAAATTCAAATTCATAATGCACCGAAATTACTTAATGATGACAACACACAAACAAACTCAATTCAAAACAACCACACACCAAAAATTTACCTTATTTAAATTCAGAATGCACCAAAATTACTTAATGATAACTCAAAACTCCTCATCTTCCTTCTTCATCATTATCTTCTTCTTCTTTTTTTTGTTTTTTTCTTATTTTACCTTCTCATTTACTCTCTTAACAAGAACATAAACAAGAAAAAATTAAACAAAGAAAAAAATGCATAATGATGCAAAATTACTAGAAAAAAAAGAAGAAAACGCAACAACAACAATAAAAGAACGAAGATTAGAAAGAAACACACGAAGAAAAAGAAAGAACACAAAGAAAAAGAAGAAAGAAAAGAAGAAAGGGGAGAAACACAAAGAAGAAAAAAGAGAAGAAAAAGGAGGAGAAAGAGGAGGAATAAGAAAGGAATGCTGAAACCATGTCACGAATTAGAACGTGTATTCACATTCCACTAATAAAACTTATTTTTATTTGTCTTAGACTAATTTAATTAAACTTAATTACCAATAAAATTTAGATGTATAGCATAACTATAAATTTCACTTGATTTATTGTTTTTAATAAGTATTCATTCAATTAAAGAGACAAAGTATAAAACAACCGAAGAAAGAAAGGAGTGGTATTAAATTAATCTTTCACATAATTTGATCATATTTAGATTCTATATTTAAGACAAAAATATAAAAAAATATAAAAACTCGTTTAATTGTAGTGATAATATAGATACTAGTAAGGCTAGAGAAATAAAAAAACAATTACCTCAAATAATTCAAAATTATTTTATTTAATATTTATTTATTATAAAATATATTAAATAAAATTAAAAGTAATAAATTTTGACAGTTTTTAACTGATATTATTTTGTTATCAAACATTTCATAAATTTTTCTTGTGATAATTTTTTTTATTTTCCATATATTTTAAAAATAAATTCTATCTCTATTTATTCACATCTTCACCAAGTGTCTCTTTCTTACCTACATAACACAATCCAAATTGTGTATCATTTTTTTAGTATGTACAACAATTTGAAGACTTACTTAATGATTTATTATTGAAAGCCTAAGAGCCTGTTTGTTAGAGTGCCACATATAATTTGAGATAATTTTACCATATATTTTGTACGGTATATGAATTTTATGTTAGTCAGTTCAAACGTTCGATTGATTAATTATTATTTCAGATGTGAGATTAAGATTACCTCTAATCATAGAACATGAATATGTAAAATTGATTAATTAGTATATCCACAATCATGGACAGTTATTTTTTATACAACTATTGTGCAATCATGGTTTTTATTGATATTCCTATTTGAAAATTGACCCAAACAATATTATTTTAGAAATAATAAAAGATTTTATGAATTGTTGTATAATAATTATATAAAAAAAATGTATATCTAGTATTATTGTTAAAATATACAGGCTATAAATTAAAGTTCAAAATCTTTTAGAGTAGTCAAACTTAATATTAGTAGAATATATTCTTAAACAAGTAGTAATTTTAATATAAATTTATTTTCTAATATTCTCGTGATCTAAATTCATGATCATTTTTAGTCATTACAAAAAAAATGTTCTTTTAGTTTGTGACGGTTTTTAACTCCTACAAAATTGATTACAGTAAGTTTGTCATTTTTTTAAAATTATTGTTATGTGTTCATAGGTAATTTTTATATTTTACGGCAATTAAAAATACTTACAACTTGTGCTCGAAATAAATTTTAGGTTTAATTATTTTCTTGGTTTTTATAGTCTTACTAAATTTTTAATTAGTTTTATAATTTTTTTTTTCGATTGAGTCCCTACACTGTTTTTTTAGTTTTATAATTTGATCTTTCATAATGTAAAAAATGTTATAATTCATTAAATATTTCTCTACAAATTGAAAATATCTGTAATTAAGAATCTAATTAGATTTTTTATCACATTTTTTTAGAAAAAATATTCTGTTAATTTTAATATTTTTGACATAAAAAAGATCTAATTATAAAATTAAAAATAGTATAAAAATCTAATTAAAAAGAAAAAATATTAGAATCTAATTACAAATATAGTAAAATTATAAGAATTAACAAATTAATTAATGATTTAAAAAGTTTTAAATCGCCACAATTTGAAAGAGACGCATAATCAAAACTGTCGCAATATCTATTAATAGGGTTTTATTACTTTGCTAATTAAACTCGGTGGATAAAATAAATGACAACAAAATTTAAGAAAATTGACCAGGGTTTGATTGGACTACTATATACTACATTTAAAAAGAGGCAAATTGTATCTGGTCACCATTTTGCACATTTCAATATGATTCATAGTCAAAACAATTTATTCAACCATCTGAACACGTTGAAAACTTGATATGCTTCTCATAACTAACAGATAAAGAAAGCAAATTGTTACCTTAATTTGTAAGAAATATATATAAAACGTTTTTAAAAGGAAAATCAGAATATGAAAAATATATAACATGTTCTCAAATAATCAAGTTGAGTAAAATTTAATATTTTATATGTAAACGCTCTTAATTATTCTTCATTATATATGCCGTGTACACAAAAAATTAATTATTAATCCGTTACTACATATTAAAATATATATTTGATAGCTCATAAAAAAATCTTATATTATATTATTATAAATAAATTTCATTTTCTCCAGTTTTAAAAAATATAATTTCTTTGGTCAACATAATATTTAGCAACAAATTCTACGAACAATTTTCTATTTTATTTAGGATTTTGCTCATAATTTTTTTATGTTATATATATATATATATGTGTGTGTATTTATTTATTGTCATTTTAGAAAAACAAATGATAAAATATACTAGATCATTTTAGACTTGGAAGTTGGAACTTTTTGAAGTTCGAACTAGAACAGTTTGTTCCTAATATTTTTTGCCAGCTGTTATGAAAACAATTATAATTCATCCATAGTTTAGACCTTCTATCATAATTTGTCGCATTTACTATTAATATTATTTTATTCAATAAATCGTTATTAATTAGTAACATTATTTTACTTATAATTTCTTTAATAAAATATTTAAAAATTTGATGAAATTGGACTAAATTTATTCAAACATTTTTTCTTTATTTTATTTTTTCCAAAAAGAAAATTTAAATAAATTGTTTATTATTGTTTCAAACTATGAATACAACATTATATTCAAGTAACTATATCACAAATATGTTAATAAACAATGATAAGAAGGGCTATGGTAAATCATAAATTTACCTATATAATTTCTTATCCCATTTGTTACCTCCCAACAGACAAAAAATACCCTAATAATTAAGAATATATGCATATGTAAATGCTATTCAACTTATTATGTATACATATCACATTTTTTTGTTCTCACAATATCTCTCAATCCGACATATTAAGGATTAATTCGTCGCATATCAAAATTTTATTTAAAGGTTTGTTATTAGTCAATGAGTTACTACATGCATAAGGCGGAATTCAAATCCATGACAATTGCTTAATCGGACTAGTAACCTAACCAATAAACCAACCCAATTAACTTGGTTACATTATACATATTGTTACAATGGGTAACCGGATATTAATGGACTGGACTTGTGAGGTAGGCCCAAACGTCTGAAGGAGATGATCCCCGACTTGGATTGCACCTGGGAGCCGCCATCCAACTTGTGCATGTGATAGAATGGGAGGTGGTACCTGCAAAGACACTCCGATGCCTAAGTCAGCAAAGAGTTTATAGCAGGTTTAAGTGTCTTGAAACTTAGAGATACCTGATGGATGTTGGTGTATTTATAGTGGTGAACCAAAAATTACCGTTGGAGTAGTTTCACCTTTTAAGGTGGATAACCGTTCCTTTATCTTAGGAAAGTTGAGATATGACTCCTGTAGGTGGGTTGCGAGATTTTAAGAGCAGTTACTTATTTGAATAAGTGTTATCTTTCAGCTAACCTTTGATCCCGACTTCTTTAGAGTGGAGTCTGTGTTGAATCCGATCTCTTCTGAGGAGGTCGGTGAATAGCGAAAGCCAATCTAAAGTTTTTTTTTGACTTATTTGAACTTAAACATTAATATTGGTTCAGGATATGAATATATATATGTTGGACTTTGACTTTTAATTAGTTTAATTTAATGCTAGTTGCAATTTTTTTTGTTCTAGTGCAATTATCTTGTTTAAAGTAATATATCAACCTTATAGGGAAAAATAGTGATTGACACATGCTTGTTGAGTTCGTTTCTTCTCTTTAATTTTAACAATATAATTAAATTAATAAGAAGATATATATAGTGCTTCATTAAAAGATGAAAAGAACCTTGCAAAAAGTAAAGTACAATGGGTATATTTTTTAGGTTATCTCTTGTTCTTAAAAAATGGTTACGTGCATACATATAATAATGTCAAAAAATATTAAAACATATATCAAACAAAAAAGTAGTATACTTGGTATAGATTCTGTGCTGAGTGTATATAATTTGAAATAACATAATATTTTTTTTTAAGATGTGTTCATGTGTTTGATTTTGAAAAATTTTGGGGAAGAATGAAAGATTTTAAAAGGTTAAGAGTTAAAACCTTATATATTCACGAGTTTTATTAATCATTAAAAACTCTTCAAACTCCTTAAATTCAAGTTTTTCCTAATTTGAATATTTTATGATATTTAAATTTAATTTTTTATTCCTAATCAATTATTATGTTACTATTTAATTTTTCAAAATTTTTTTTGTTGAAGACTAAAATTAAGTGAAAGATAATTTTTTTTATTAGATTTGTAAAAGGTATTTAAATTAAGTGCACCATACATTACTGTTACTTTTTTTTCCTACATAATATTTAACAAAAAAAATAAAAATATATAGTAATTCTTATAAATCGCATTCTCCTATTTATTTTAAACATATAAATAAAAGAATCATTTAATAATATTTTTTTCTCAAATAAACCAAACAATAAATTTGCTTTAATTTTTTTTTTAGGATCAAAGTAAGCACAGACCTGTTGCAAACAATTTTTTTTTAATTTCTTCCCTTTCATAAAAATAGGTACTTAATTATTATACGCGTTTTCAAATGATTAAAAACTATAAAAAAACATTGGAATATCCAAAGCATAATTTTGCAAATTGTCAAATTAATTAATCATGATAATGATGATATGGTACAAAAATATTATGTATAAGGTTTGAAACTGATTATAATACATAAAACCCATGTTGACTTTTTACCAACACATTTTATATGTATAAAGTCTAGTTATTAATTAATTAATGATCATATATAATTAATTAGGGGCTTCACAAGAGACAGCTACTTCTTATAATATATATAAAAACTGTGACTAGTTGTCGATGTCCACACGCATTGTTTTTCAAAACCAAAATTTGGTTTATGAAATTTGGTTAGAATAAATCATTATCATATAATCTTAATATATAAAAGTTAAAATTCCTTTTCATCCATATATATTATATATATAAAATCAATAATCATAGTTTGACTTGTGATTAGTTGTGTCAATATGTTATTATAGTAGTAATCTCATTCTATGATTGGTAAATAATCATGCGAAGAATCACAATCTTGTTGAGGAAAATGTTTAGTTAGTATACTTATTATATTATAATGTTTTTTTTTTTTCAAAATTTGTAGCTATCTAGCTAGATATATATATAGTCTCAATGACATGAAAATATATATTAATTAGTATAGTCCCACGCCATGACACGACATCTTAACTTATTGTTTAACTATTTCATATAGTAATAATTTAATTTCTGACAAAAACTCTAATTAAATATTTTTTACTGTGTGAAAACATACATGTTGTTACTACTTATTTAATTGAATATTATTTAAGAAAATTATTAAACTATTTATTATATAAAGGTAAAGTATTTTTTTAAAGTTTGTAAAAATTTTAAAAATATTCTTAAACTTTATTTTAATTTATTTTAATTTTATCTTTTTAATTTATATCAAATATATTTATAGCGATTAAATTTTTTAATTTTTAGATTTTTTAATTCAATAACAATTTTATAAGAACAACCCTCAATACAATCAAATCAAGCATAATTTTTATGCATTATTGTTAGACTGATCTTAAATTTTTAAAAAATTTAGCCGTCGAGAATTTATTTAATGCAAATCAAAAAGTTTGGAGACAAAATTAAAACAAAATAAAATTTAAGAGTAATTTTAAAATTTTTACCGAACTTCAAAAACAAAAAATATATTTTACCTAATAAAATTTAGAGGTATTATTAAAATTTTTAACAAACTTTAATAGCAGAAAATATACTTTATCCTTATTACAATAATAATAAATAATTTACTTAATCATTTAAATTTTGATAATAATTTTTTACCCAAAAAAATTAATAATCATGCAACTTTAGTCCATTCAACGACAAAAAGTCATCATCAAATTATATTAAGGCTTATTAAATAATATTTAAATGATTTCACATTTACTCTTCTACTTAACCAATAAAATCCGGAGCCAAGTTCAGCTGCTAAGAAAGTTTTTACTCTTATAATAATTTTGACTCACTCAAATCATTCTATATATTATTATACAATTTTGTTTTCCAAATGACATAATAAATTACCCCGTTGATGATTATTTTGTTCATTTTACAAAAAATTATTATTGTTTTAATTTTAAACAACATTTTATGAATGAAGAGTTATTTAATAGTTTGATCATTTTAAAAAAATTATATCAGAATAACATTTTATGGAGAATTATTCAATAGTTAGACATAGAGTTTAGTAATTAATTAATTATTATCTCTTGCTTAACAAAGACAATAATAAATATAATCATTGTAATTAGCTTGTTAAATTTGCTGAATGAATTAAAAAAAGAAAAAACAAAAACAAAATAAAAGAGACTCATTAGACATAAAAAGTGCTCTAATAAACAATCATGAATGGATTTCGTAGCGGCTACGTTTGTTTAATTGTGATTCTCAAGTCACTTGACATAATAAATTAATAATCCATAAATATATATAACGCATCATATCTTTATTGCTTTCTTTTATTTTTATTTGATTATTCCTTACAAATCCATGCCTATTGGCTATTGCTATTAGTTTTCATTTTATAGAATCAATTCCAAATTATACCTATCTAAATAAATATTAGAAATTTGATTAATGTTTAGAGACATTTATATATTATTTAAGTAGTAAGAAATGAATTACTTAGTAGTTGTTATATTAACTACTTAGCTAGCGGGACTGCCGATGTTCCTGATTTTTTTCTTATTTTTTGTTTAACTTATTTAAGTTAAAAAAATTAGTATAAAAAAATTAATAATTAACTACATAATAATATGATGTTTTTGTCATCTAAACATAATTATAGATCCAATTTAAACGAATTTGAAAATTAATTGTAATTTTCATTAAAACGGTAACTAAAAATGAGTTTCAATATGATTGTAATTAAACAATATGATTTTCAATAATGTTGATAATTTAGGAAAACGAAATATATTTATGTATAAGAGCTCGAAAGTAGATTGCATTGTCATGTATCAAGTTTATTTTATTTCATATTTGGGGCAAAATTTCTTAATTCACTTATAATTTTTATAGATCAATGAACAATTTAAAATTTTCAATCCAGATAGCTACTAGATTAAATGGAATGATGAAAAATTGAGGCTAAAATTTTTATATATGGATAATTTCAATGTAAAATACGATAATATTTGATTGGTTAGTATTTTATAATGTTATAATGATAGATGTAAAAGAAATATTTTTTTTAAATTATCAAAAAACAAAATGTCACTGAATATAAATAAATAAGGTTAAGTACGATTTTGGTTTTTGAGGTATAGGTCAAAAATTTTTTTTGTCTCTAATTTTTTTTGCACACAAAATCATCTCTAAAGTTTAATTTAATTTTAAAACTGTCATTCGAACCAAAATATCCTTCTTCTTCTTCATCAAAATACCCAATTTCTATTCTTTTCATCACAACACTAATAACAACAACAATAAAATCAGAACCAAAATCAATGTAATAAACATAAAAAATAAAATCAGAAATACAAAGTTCAGAGAAATATGATACTGTACATTGCAACTTGTTTTTTCTACTAGTAAAGCACTAGAAGATCAAAGAAGTCAGAATACAAAAAAAACCAGAAGAACAAAACACAAAGAAATCAAAGAAACAGAAGAACAATGAAATCAGGAGCACATTAACAATAAGATCAAAGAAACAGAATCCAAATGAGAAGCACAAGAACAATGAAAACAGAATCAGAAGCACAAGAACAATAAAATCATAATTAGAAGCAAAAAATAAAATTAGAAGTAGAAGAAATTAGAAGCAGAAGCAGAAGGAATCAGAAATAGAACCTTAGAAGCACCGGCGGCGAGGAGCAGGGCGAGGACCAGAAGCACTGGCGGCAGCGACGGCGACGAGGTACCCTTCTTCCTCTCCCTGGCCATGCGTTTTCTCTCTCTTCACGAGCTTTTCGACGATGGCAAGGCTCGTGTCTCCTCTCTTCCTTAGGAGCTCTCTCTCCCTCTGATTCTGATTTCCGACGGCGACAATGGTTCCAAGCCTCACAGGCACCGTTCCCCTTTTCCCTTTCTTCTTCTTCCCTCCCCTCCTCGGGTGATACCCTCTTCTCCCCTCTCATCCGTTCTGTTTTTTTTATATAAATTTTTTGTTAAGGGTAATTTGGTAATAAAAATTAAAATTTTTGGTAAAAAAGACAATTTTAAAACTAAGTTAAATATTAGGGACAATTTTATATGAAAAAAAGTTAGGGACGAAACAAATTTTCGACCTATACTTTAGAGACCAAAATCGTATTTAGCCAAAAGAATATTATTTTAATTATATAAAGACAAAATGTCACTAAAGTTTTGTAAAAGTCTACAGTAATATATAACACATAATTTAGGTCATCTTTAAAAAACTCACTACTGATAGTTTAATATATAAAAATAAAAGTTCAGAAATTGAAAACTTTTTTATTTTTATCATTTTTATTTATTAGATTGTATTTGTTATTGTCAATTGTCAATTGTCAATAGTGTTATAGAAATGGCAAACCAATTTCCTCAACATTCCTAATTAAGGCAGGTTGAAAAAAATGTAACTATATACAATTGTCTATTCCACGGTTTCTTTTGTTGACTTCATATATAGTTCAATAATTAGAGGAAAAAAAAAGAAAAGAAAAATAAGAGGGACATAAACAAATTAAAATAAACTATGAAATAATAATATACTTATCAATAAGAGAATTTAAGGATTTGTTTCAGTTTTTAACTTATTTGGTCTTTTTTTCTTCTTTCAATATTTGAACTCAAAATTATTGGTTATGCGACAAAAAAGTTACCATATTAATTAATATACCATGTGGATTATCGAGCGAATTAGTGCCTATTAATCTAATAAGAGTAAAGCTAGGGAACCAAAAGCATATCAGCCAAAATTCAGCCAAATATCTTTCGATGAATTCAAAATCTTTACGAGTTAATATATATGGATGTTTCTTCTATTAAGTATGAGAATGTTTCTTTTTCATATTAAATGGATGTTTTTTTATGTATTTTTCGAATTTGTGTTTGACAAAAGGGAAAATAAATTTTGGATCGGGCTTGCTAAAAGGGTTCCGTGATCCTAGGAGTGATTATTGGGAATTTGAAACATATTAGTCAATGAGAGATTTTATTCAAAACGGCAATTAATAACAAACATTAAAAATTAAATAAAAATTAAATTAATTAATTTAATATTATTTTGTTTATCTTTTGGCTGATCCCTTTTTGGTTCCACATACTTTTCCATCTAATAAATAAAAACAAGTAATGTGTCGACAAAAATATGAGGACAAAAATGGAATAACGGCAGAATTGGCTTCATTGAATGCTTCAAACTTTCAATTTTCACGTGGAACAAAGGACGGTCAACATAAAGTGTATTTGAGTTTCATATACTTATATATATAACTTTTTTAAGTAAATCCACATTGAAAAAAGTTGATAAGATTGATAAATCAGAATATTTATGGAGTTCATCAAGAATTTCAATTCTAGTAGTCAAGTTTGTCATGTTGATTTGGAATGTTAGGCTTCCCAAGATTACACTTTCTTTTGGCATACAATAATAGTAAACGATAAATCCAAAAAGAATCATATTCATATGATATAGTACAAAGTAAGGTGCTTATGAGTTATGACTGAACCTAATTCTTAAAAAACCCAAAATTTAAACACTATCTTGGATACTTGAGAATAAAAAAGTAAAAGATAAGATATTAAAGTTCAAGTATCTCTTGTGAGATTAATCTTTTACTTATTTAGGGAGAGAAAATTTTTAAAAAGTTAGAGTAAACCTATCAAGTATTAAAAGGCCTAACTTAGAGCAATGAAATTAGGTCAAATATTTAATGAATTTGGGTTGATCAAATAGTTAATTTATTATTTGTTCATTTAAATAAGTATTGGAGTTTGAATCATATCTTATGTATAAAGCAATTTATTAACTTGTGGTAAATTCTTATATACCTCATTTGTGCTCTTGGATATCCTTAACGGTTGATTGGATTATCAACGCTTACTATCTGAAATTAGGAGTTATTTAAAATGTTTGAATAGAACCAACTAGTGCTACCGGCTCTATTCCATATGCCTAAGTTTAGAGTGAGAGTTCCATTTTACTTTGAAGGTAGAAAAGCTAGACCTCCACATGTTTAGATTAGCCTTCGTTAGCTTAGTTCCAAATTCCTTTATATAGGTCTTAGGGTGCACCGAGAGACTCTATCGGTTGGTCTACAAAGAATATTTTGCATATGAAACTCAAATCTACGACAAATTAGTTCTTAACCTGTCAGTTGAGATATGTTGTGGGAAAAAAATTTTGAATACAAATGTTTGTATTTAGATTTTTATTTGTAATAATAAGTCTATAACTAATTCGTCATATATTTGAATTTTATTTAAAAATGTTAAGGAATAATCCTTTGCAAATTAGAGTTTAATTTAAGGATTTTTATTGGCTAACAAGATTCTATATAACGAGATTCGAATCCCTCGTATTTACTTTAACGGACGAATGAATTAATGGGTTGACCAACCTAAGTTGATTTTAGTTTATTTTTATAAAAGTGGCCTTTTTGAAGGCCCATTTATACAAATGTGGACTTTAGGCCCAACAATGTATAGTCCAATAGCAAACGTTTATACAGTAATCAAAACCAGAAATTCCAGCCCAAAAAAAAAACAAAAAACGGGAACATAAATTCTTTCTTTCTTGACAAAAAAAAGGAAACTTGTTCTTTTCTCCGAGGTTCTTCTTCTTTCTTCTTCTTCTTCTTATATTATTGTGATTGAATTTGAAGAAGAAATTTTCGTTTTTTCTTTGTGGGCAGTGTTAGGGGGTTGGTTGGTTCAGCTGATTGAAGGGTTAAAAACGATGTCGCATCGATTGGTGAAGAAGGTTCTGAATCAGCAACTCCATCTTCCCCAACAAGAAGAGATTCACCTCAAACCCCAAGAAGACGACGAAGACGAAGATGATGAACAAAACGATGATCATTCTGCGAATCGTTCTTCAATTAACCCTTTCGACCTTCTCAATGACCAAGACTCTGACCCCGCCGAAGAACAAGACCAGGTTTTTAATTTCCCCCTTCATTTTCATTTCGAGAATATTTTTAACCCCCTTTTTGGATTGGAATAACCTCTTAAGCTCTCTGAATTCATGCACAAAGTATATAATTCTAGCTTGTCTTTTGTGCTTGGAAATTGGTTAGAAACACATTATGTATATATTGGAGGACTTAGTTTTAAGTTATAGTGTAAGTGCAATATGATTTTGATTGAAGATGTGATACTAAATCACAGAGTGTTTGAAATTAAAGTAATGTTTGGATTCTTCCTTATGAAGAGGGATGTAGGGTCTAATGAGTATGTTAATTGCACTTGTAGCTTCTAATCTTTAGGTTTTGATTGATAATTTTGCTATTTCGAATACAGGGAGATGAGTTAAAATCCACCAATGAAACTGTGGTGAGATATGATAATAAAGAAGAGTCATCTTCGAAGAAAGATACCTCATCAAAATCAAAGAAAAAGAAGAAGAAGAAAAACAAGGATAGTTCTGTTGCCAATAAAGGAGGATCCGAAAAGGAATTGGACTTGATTTTGGAAAATTTGTCACTGGATGTCAACTCTTCGAGTGAGCAGAATGTCTCTACCAGAGCTAAAGCAGTGAATGCCAAGGAACAAAATAAGTCTGTCAAACAGAATGCGATCTCCGTATTACAGGTGGATCCTAAGTATTTGAATGCCGAAAATGAGCTGAAAAGAATATTTGGATCTAAGGTTGTGAAATCATTCGAGAGTAGTAGTAGTAGTAATATTCAAGCTAGCAGTTCTAGGCAGATGCGTGGAGTTAGGCGTGGACACTACAATCTTAGAAAGACTGTTCTGGTCACTCCAGCAGGCCATTGGCCCCGGTGGGATGGTTCTTTCTCCATGGAATTTCTCGAAACAAAGAACGGATATAACTACTTTAAGTAAGGATAATTTTATTTAATTGATTGAGAACATGTTCTAATTTGCTTTCTCTTTACTCCACTCGCCTTGTGTGTGGTTGTGTGTATCTGGATGTGTTGAAGGGGTAGACTTACTTATGGTATCTGATATTCAAATTCTTTTTATGTATTTAACTAGTGATTCTTGAACAGTTTCCACAGTGAGAGCCCAAATGAGTTAAGAACTGAATATAAATTTTGTACTTTGCATCCTCATATCCTATTTTGATGTTTATGGTTATCGTAACCTTATTTAACTACTGGTAATTTCCCCTCATTGTTTGTTCCTATTATGTAGATATGTACACTCGTCGTCCTACTCCCAAGCTCAAGGCGCATTTGAAGCTTCCAAAGCAATAAATGACTTAAATGCTCTAGCTAGTGTATTGTTGTACCATCCATATCATCTAGATTCGCTTCTAACAATGGCAGAGTATTTCAAGGTAGTGGGAGAGCAACAGATGTCTGCAGATGCTATTGCCAAGTGTCTATATGCCCTTGAATGTGCATGGCATCCCATGTTCACTCCATTGCAGGGTAATTGCCAACTGAAGTTTGGTCATGACACGAACAAGCCCATGTTCACAGCTCTTTTCACTCACATGAAAAATTTGGACAGGCGTGGTTGCCATAGATCTGCTTTAGAGGTCTGTAAATTGTTGCTTTCTCTGGATTCTGATGATCCAATGGGGGCTATTTTCTGCATCGACTACTTTGCTTTAAGGGCTGAGGAGTATGCATGGCTGGAAAAGTTTTCTGAAGATTACAAAAGTGATAACTCCATTTGGTTGTTTCCAAATATCTCTTTTTCCCTTGCCATTTGTCGGTTTTACCTTGAGCGCGAGGATGCCTCCAATGATGCTAGTGTAGGTTCTGAGAAGTCGTCTTCGTCTGATCTCATGAAACAAGCATTGATGCTCCACCCTTCGGTCATAAAGAAGCTTGTCGCCAAAGTACCCTTGAAAGATCGCATTTGGACAGATATTCTCAAGCATGCGTTTTTCCGATCAGATCAAACAGGCATTCAATCTCAAGACCACTTAATTAATATTTATGTTGAGAGAAATTATCTTATTTGGAGGCTTCCTGATCTACAAAAATTGTTAAGTGATGCTGCACTACAAGTGGTTAAGACCATAGAAAATAATCAAAGTGAAGTTAAGGATTGGGCTTGTGTCAGAAAAGAAGCTTTCTCATCCGAGAAAAACGAGTATGTGTTTCTTTCTATCTATTTTGTTTATATTTTTCGGTATGATGTTTTGCAAACCATTTGAACCTGTTTATAGGTATACCTAGTATTCTAATCTTGGTACACAATTGATTCTATTTGGATTTTGGGATGAGTAAGTGGTGGTTAACTAATGTAACTCATAAAGCATTGGGCAGGCATGTTGATATATCTGAGCTACAAGTTTTATTCTTTTTGTGCTATAAGAGAACCTTGTAAGATGCACATGATATAGAATTAGGGAATGCGCAAGAGGTCGAGTATCAGACACAGAAATGCATGTTGCTCAGCATTAGTAACATTGGTGCTGAACTGCTGATAATCCATATACTTGATAGATAATTGTTTGATGAGGTTACAAGGAATCAACATGTTTGAAGCTTGTTCATCTTTTTACCATATAATTGAAAGCAAAAGAAAGTAGCACGATTAATCCTATTCGACATGAAACTTTGGATGCAGTTCATCATGGTAGGTTGGTCTTTTAAATAATCACACTTATTTTGTATGTTAGGTATGGACATCTGTTGGTATCTGATTTCTCGGACTCGGTTGCGTCCATTCCGCAAGAGAATCTGCAACATTTCATTGGTGGTCCAAGGATGATGAGGGAGGGGGGTCCAATACAGGATGAGAACCAATTTGCTAATTTGCAAGGCAATGGCCATGCGCCTCGGCCGGTCGCAAATAGGAATGCATTGGCTGTCTTGTTTGAGTCAATGCTACCATGGGTTACTTATGAGGATGGTGGACCGGAACCCGAACATGATGGTGATAATCAGCACAATGATCATCAAGGGCAAGAAAATCAATGAACTTTTGGATGCAACTCAACCTTGTTGCTCTAAAAGCCTTCTTTAGGGGAGTGTTGAACTATGATGAGATGTTCTTCTTGTATAGAGAGATTACTTAGGGAGCTTGATACTCTTAGAGGCCTATAAAATTTGACATACTTTGTGGTGTCTAATTTTAGGGATATTGATTTCAAATTTTGTACTATTTTCATTATGAATTTTTGGAAATGCTTTTGATGTAAACCTTTCAATACTATCACAGAATCTTCTTATATTATTACAAGAGTTCAACTCTGATAACTATTACTCCTAGTAATACCCTTGTTTTGTTAGATCAAATATCACACACTTCCTTTATCTCATCATGAATGATCTAATGGTGGTTTTACATTTGGCATAGTAGTAAAGTAATATTATCAATAAAATTGTAGTAGTAGTATCATTATCAAAATCTAACTATTTATGGTGCTAGTTATCTTTTCATCAAGAAAATTGCATCAAATTTTTAAAAGGAACTTGCTCATAATGAGAGACATGTGGAAGCATTAGTATTGCAGATATGCTGCTATACTATAGATTATCATGATCTTTTATACTCTATGCCTATTTAATAGCACAAGATCCTCTAAATAAGTATTTGTTGCACAAATATTCTAGTAAACTCTATCATGCCAGCAATTAGTTTTATACCAACCATTTTATTAAAGTTAAGACATGTCTTTTTATATTTTAGACACTTACAAAAGTAGTTATGAATGACTTGTTAAATAGTAGTTATATTATTAGTGAAAATTGAATTTAATTTATAAAATTTGAAGTCATTTTTTATCAACTATGTCAATCATCTTTTATTGTATACATTATATTTGAATATTTTTTTTTGTCCACATTATCTCCCAACACGACAAATTAAGGACTAATCCATCGCAGATCTAAGCTCCATTTAAGGTTTGTTGTTGGCCAATGAATTGCTACATACACAAGACAGGATGCGAACTCCCAACACTTGCTTACGCGGATGAGTGAGATGACCACTCGACTAAACTAAATTGGTTTGTATTTAAATATTCTATTGGCCTTCCAGCTCAAGTTTGGCACAATGAGATTCTTTTCCACTCCTTTCTGCGTAGAATGAAAGTGTTGAGCATGATAACCTTCAAAGGCGATAGAAGAAGCAGAAAGGGAAGTAGGGGACCAGGTTTCCATGATGAAGTTGTCATGTGACTAGATACTAATCTATGATTAAGGGCACCACTATAGGAATGTAAACATCATTACAAAACTGCTAAGCATTGTTGTATAATGTAATGTCACTTAATTTATGATATGTTTGGGTTCACTTATTGTCATAAACTCTAACATCTATGTTAAGATATACTATGTTTCTCCAACTTCCTTGATTTTTTAACTTAAAGCAGTTATTGTGAGAAAAGTAGAAAACTAGGTAGATTTTTGTACAAGAGAAATTATATTTGTATCAGTTTTTAATACATCATTGTGTGTGTATGGAGCTGCTTGTAGGAAACCACAACTCCACAAGTAGCAAGTGATTTGTTCTGACAATAGCAGTGACACATAAATTAGGGATTATTACCAGAATATAAATTCAATATTTATATTTAAAACTACAATCATGGATACATGTAGATAAAATTTATTCACTAATAAATTATTTATATAAAATACAAGAATGTAAAATATATATTAAAATATATAAAATAATATATGTAAATATACACAATAATTATTTTTTTATTTGTTGCGGTATCCTGGTTAGTAAGAATCAATCTGTTGCAAATTAAAACTCCATTTAAAGATTTGTTGTGGATTCAAAATTTAAACCCGACACTTGTTTAAACGAACGAATAAACTAACCACTCAATCAACCTAAGTTAGTTAAATACACAATAATCATATTAAATATACATATATATTGATTGTTTTATATATTCATATTATTTTTGTATAACCATTCTAGGTATACATCAAAATTAGTCATCAAAATTAGTCACTAATATAGAATATACATTACAAAATATAAATGAATTAAACTACATATGTATTTATACACATACATGATAAATAATTTAAATGATTGATTTTGGTGTGTAAATAGCATTTTTGTTGTTGTATAACTAATTCAAAAACTCTAGGTGATTAGTAGTTTTTAGTAATTTTGGCCATTATTTGGCCAACTCAAATATTAAATTGTCTTTAATAAATAAATTTTATTAATTTATGTGTACAAATTTTAAAAAATACAAGTACAAATTATATTGATTTATGTGTAAATTATATATTTTTTGTATGTAAATATCTATAAATATAAATCTAAATGATTGCTGGACAAGTATTAATCCAAAATGATAATATTTGCTGGTTATATAATATACTAATATTGCTGTAACCAATTATATATGTCCATATAACTAGATTATTATTAACTACTTCCTTATAATTTAGGGATGTTTTTTTTCTCATATTATTTTTTTCCCCTCTCTTAAAAGATCTATATATAGGTTTGAACTTTGAATGTGTGATGCAACTAACTGACTAAGAACCGCAAAATACACGCTACGACATGGTACTCAGTGGAAACCTGAAGAACGCTGTCATAGCATTCCTGGTTCCTCTTCCTTCCATCATCTTCTACCTCTCATTCCTCGAACATTATGATGACCAGTCAAATTTCTCAACAAAACTTGAACCTTTTTTGTCAACATTGTATTCTTGGTGCTACCACCACCCACTTTTATTGGTCAATGCACTCTTCTTCTTCAACGTCAATGTTCTCTTCTGGATCATAGGCCAATTCCAGCGTAGTCACTGGGTACATATTAATAAATTTCTCACTCAAATTCTCATTTTTCCTTTCTGGGTATCTTTGAAGTTGGCATTTTTGGCTTCTACTTATAAAGTTCTGACTCAACATTCAGATTTTTCCCTTCTGGGTATCTCTAAAGTTGACATTTTTTAGCTTGTTAATTGGACTGTGATGAAATTCTCACTCAAATTCACTTTTTTATTTTCTGGGTATCTCCAAAGTTGACATTTTTAGCTTGTTAATTGGACTGTGATGAAATTCTCACTCAAATTCACGTTTTTATTCTCTGGGCATCAGCAAAATTGACATTTTTAGTTTTTAGCTTGTTAATTGAACAGTGACTCAAAAATCACATTTGTAATTTGTTTCCTATTAAGGGTGTAGATAAAGGCTAAGTTAGTTAAGCTGTTGTTATGATGATAAGCTTGTGATTGGTTGTTAGCTGTTATCATTCTGTTACATGCTTAGCTATATAAAGCTATGCCATGACTGTATAAACTCACTCATTCTAATAAAATTTTCTCTTATCAGTACTATTCTAGTTTCTCTAATGCTTCACAGCACTAGCTACAATATTTCCCTTTCTGGGTTCCTCTAAAGTTGAGAGTTTGAGCTAATTAAGTTGATTTGGTTATGGTTTTGTTGTTACAGTTGATTGATCCGTATTGGACAGTGATACCTGTTATGCTTGTTCACTATTATGCAAGTCACCCTTTGGCACAGTTTGATTGGTGGAGGTCTTGGATTGTGGTGACATTGACTTGGATATGGAGTTTAAGGCTCACTCATAACTACTTCAGGAGAGAGAGATGGCAATGGGGTGCGAGGGAGGATTGGCGTTTCACTGAGATGAGCCACCAGTATGGGAAGCAATGGTGGTGGATTTCATTCTTTGCTGTCTATGTCTCTCAGCAGGTCATAATTTATTTATATGTTTTTTGTTTTACTCTTGTGGTTCAACAATATATGTCACTTTAGAAATTCGATGGATTCATATTTTTTGCATATTGGTAAACATTTGTTGCTTTGAGTTATGAATATATTGATGCTTGAACTTCATAAAGAATGAAGACTTGAAAGCTGAAATTGTAATTGCTGGTCATGGTAGTTGATGATCATTCTAGGGTATGGGAGGATGCAAGTTGAATGATGTCATTTTCGAATTACTTGATTCTTGAAGGATTTAGTCATTAGTTTTGTTTTGGTTAGTGATTGTATGGGTTCTGAATCCGATACAATCATACTTTGAGCCTGGTTGGGAATACTTTTGCATGCGAGTATAATCTTGTTGTTGGGGAGGTTTATTCTGGTTTTTGGATCCATGTTTTATTTGGTACTTGTGCTATTATGAAAAATTTGCAGTTGTAATTGTAAAGTAACTATAATCATACATTTCACAAATAAAAAAGAAAGAAAGAGAATCTCTTTGAACTAACCATGGATGATATGTTAATCAAGAAATGGTTGGAAGTTAGAAACCAGAGTGTAAGTCTTGGTGTAATGATAGCATTGTTGCCTTGTGATGATTTGGTGTCTCTCTGCTTGAAAGGGTAAGGGTGTCTGCATCATCAACCGGCTTCAGATCTCGCCTTGTGTACTAGACCACCCTTCTTACAAACCTTTAGGATTAATGCTTACGATGTCAAGGACTAAAGTGAAATTTTTCTCTGTTTATTGATGTGCAATGAAATGGATGCTCTTTGTTTTCTAATTTTCACTCCTCACATTTGCAGGTGTTTCTGATTGGATTATCTCTACCCTTAAACATTGTGCACTCTGTCAATAAGCCTTTGAGCATCTGGGACTTGGTCGCCATCGTCGTCTGTTTAAGTGGCATCGTCATAGCATACTTCGCCGATACACAGCTTTATGACTTCGTGATTAGAAACAACAAACTAAAAGGTCTTGGTAAGCCAATGGTGCCTGTCCTTGACAGCGGCTTGTGGCATTACTGTCGCCATCCGAATTACTTCGGCGAGCAGTTGTGGTGGTGGGGATTGGCTCTATTCTCATGGAGCCTCGGATATCGATGGAGCTTTCTTGGTGCATTGGTTAATACCATGTGTTTAGCATATGTGACTAGGCTTGTTGAGGAAAGAATGTTGAGGAAAGAATGGAGAGCAGAATCTTTTAGGGTGTATCAGAAGACAACTTCAGTGTGGGTTCCTTGGCTAAAGTCCTATCCTTCTGCAGCAAAATATAAGAAGAGTGCTTGATTCTTTTCCTTAGTATAGTGATTGGTATCTGGATTTGTTCTCTGTTGTTGTTTGTTCAATAGGATCATGAGTTGTGTTTGCATGAGTTCAATGTAACCATATATATTTTAACTTGGGTTATAGACTTGTATGTATCTAAGCTACTATTTATGCTTTATTAAAGTTTCAAAGGTTTCACTAGTACAAAACTTTAGTTTATAATTGTAGTTCGAAATTGTCTCGCGTCTTCAAGGTCACAGGTTTAAGTCGTGGAAACAGCCACTGATATAATTGTCAGGTTAGACTGTGTACATTACACATTTTGAATGCGACATTTTTTCGGACCTTGCGTTAACACGAGATTTGTACACTAGGCTGCTTTTATATAATTGTAGATAAGTTGTAAATTAACATTTGGTGGATGCTATGGTAAAGAAAAAAAAAATAGTGAAGAGATAAAAATTCACTCTTATTTAATTAGATATCTATTTAAGAGAATATGTTAATTTATTTTTTTATTTTTTAAAATAAATTTATACATTTCTCTTCATTCTCTTTATACTAAAACTTCTTCATCATAAAATTATTTTTCATTATTTTGTGCTGGCTTAAATCTCTTTTAACATGCTATTCCACATATATCCATTTTCTGTATCAACTGAGTATGGTATCAAGTTATCAAGTTAACAAGTCAATATGTTAAATATCACTTATTTATAGTGCAAAATAATTAAATTTTTTTCTTAACATTTTTACTATTTACCCAAATGACAAAGCAAATGCAATGTAATTTTTATCAAAACTTTTCAATTTTCTATCTATTCAATTTTTCATGTGGCCAAATTAAAATTATTTTATTTAAATTAATATCTATTTCCTGTACATATGCCAACAAAACTAACAAGCTCAATTAATTAAATAAAATATGTACGAATCTAAATGTTTGTTTGAGCGTCATTATTTTGGTAAAAAAAAGAATTTTTTTTTATTTTTTAGCGTGTTTGGTAAATTTCTAGTAGTAAAAGTAAAAGCACTAAAAAATAAAAAACATCTTTTTTTAGAAGTTAAAATTTACATTTTTTTAAAATATATTTTTTCTTAAAAGAAACAGATATTTTTCATGTAATAAATAAACAAAAAAATATTTTTATATTGTTATATCCAAACATAATTGATAGATTACATGAGATATCCAAACATAAAATTACTTCTACTTTTTCATAAGATCTTTTAAAAAAATAATTAAAAAAAAAAATATTTTCTTAAAAACTCGCCCAAACAAATTTTAAATTGTGCTACCGTGTTTTATCTTTTAAGATAATCTAATTATCAAACTTTAAAATTTTGTCATAAATTATACTTGTAAGTCTCTTTATTCTATTTTTTTTTTCAGTATGGACATAATACACTGTTTTGCATGTGATCTTTTCTTTACTTTAATTTTTTCTTTAAATTTCTCATATTTTCATTTTAAATATTTCATATATTTACTCTTTCTATCATTCTTTTAACTTTTTTTTTGTTATATTCATTCTAAATGCTTTTTAAAACTATTCTTATATATCCTATATAACTAAATGTGCTTAGCGCTGTCAACATATTTATTTATCTATTTATAATATATTAAAAAAAACTAAAATAATTTTACAATTATTTTTAGGAATAAATGACCATTTGTACCCATGATAGATGAAAACGCTGACATTTGTACCCATGAAAGCTCGAAACTAATCTTGTACCCGTGATAGATACTCTCCGTGTGACAAAAGTGTCCTGGCTTGGATCTGAGCTTGGTTCGTGAATTTCCGAACCTACGTGTCACTCCCTCCCTCATCTTCAACTCCTCTCTCTCTCTCTCTCACTCACACTCTCTCTCTCTTCACTCTCCAATACCCACTCTGGCCCCTTCTTCCTCAACACTCCGCTCCCTCACCATCCAATTCTGCACAGTGCCCTCACATTCTCTACTATACTTCAATAGCCGTTACACTGTCTCTTGTGCCCAGTTTTTCAACCCAATACCCGAATATCCAACCCCAATGAACTCTTCCCACCACTACTAACCTTCTGAAACTTCAACCCTCTCGCATTGTTTTTTCAAACCTCCACATGGGTTGCTGCATCAGCAAATCCCAGACCCAAAACCAAAATTCATATCACCAAAATAATCAAACCTCCCAACAATACCTTACACCCTCTCTCCCCAACTCAAACCTTAACCAACAAATACCACAGCGGCAACCACCACCAGTGTTAGAGGAAGAGTCTGTGAAAGAGGTCCTATCAAAAACACCCATTGCCAAACAAAATCAAGTTCCAATTTTGAAGACAGAATCGGACACCCTTCTGCCTCATCTTCAAAACCCTGATAACAAAATCGAATCAAAGAACTCACATCCCATTCCCAACCCCATTATCATCAACAAAAGAGAAGGTGAAGTCTCAGAAGTAGTGTCTCAGCTCTCAGAAGAACCATGCAGCATCAGCGGAAGCTTCTCCACGACTCCACCGCTACCACAGTTACGGAGAAGAGAGAAGAAGAAGTAACCAGCAAAAGAAGCATCAGGGATATGAGTCTCCGCTTTGACGAGGTCGTGGCTGAGCTAAACGACGTCGTCGCTTTGAAGCGAGAGGCAAGCGAGCTTAGTGTTTGGTTGAATGTGGAGAGGGACGATTTCAGGAGTGAGCTTGAATGTGTTGTTCGCGAGGTTAAGAGTGTGAGAGAGAAGCTTCTAGAAGCTGAGATGAGAGAGAGGACTGTTCGGGAGGAAGCGGAGAAGCTTCGATTATAACGTGAGAGGTTGGTAGAGGAAGGAAATCTGAAAGAGGGGAAAATTTAGGACTTGAAGAAGGAGAGGGATTCGTCTGTGAGGTCACATGAGAAGGTGATGCTGTGATTGGGAAATTGAAGGAGGATATTAAACGTGCTGTGAAGAAGGGGTCAGAGTGGGTATTGGAGAGTGAAGAGAGAGAGAGTGTGTGTGAGTGAGAGAGAGAGAGGGGGGTTGAAGATGAGGAAGTGAGTGCCACGTAGGTTCGGAAACCCACGAACCAAGTTCAGATCCAAGGCAGGGCATTTTTGTCACACAGAGGGCATCTATCATGGGTACAAGATTAGTTTCGAGTTTTCATGGGTATAAATGTCAGCGTTTTCATCTATCATGGGTACAAATGGTCATTTATTCTTATTTTTAGATATTTAATTTCACTCTATTTTATCACATAATTTTTTTTCTTAAGTGACTGTTACTTGATAAAAAATCTTGTACATACTCATATATATATATAATCCAGTAACACACAGCAGAATATAACTTAAGTAGATTAGTTACTGAATTTGTTATTATTATTGCCATCTGGAAGTAGTTAGTTAGAATTGAATTAGCACTATATAAATTTGTTGCCATAGCGATAGTTAGTTGAGTTCTTTTACTACAAATTGAATTTATGTCAATTTCATTTCTTCTCTCAATTCCTTCTGTTCGTGTGTTCTCTCTGCTTCGCTCACCTTCTAACATGATACGGTGAGCGTGGAAATCGAAGAGAGCTCCAAGGGATTGAGATTGAAGAAGGGGATTAATCATTCAGACTTGATAATCATAAACGCAAGTTCTGAATCGCTAGTTAGCGTGCAGTGATGGAACCAGTTCGCGGAATCGCACAACCAGAAGCACGATCACCATTGGAGAACCTCGATCCTTAAAGAATTTCAGTATTTTTGAATCAACTTTTTGCAATTCAAGCGCACATAAACAAAAGCAACGAAGGATCAAGCCAAGATCCTACGAGTCCCTTTTTTAGAGGATTGAATGAACAATATGCTGGGGTTAGGTTACAAGTCATGCTCATGGATCTGCTCCCAAACGTCAACACTGTTTTCTCTCTTCTCACATAACAAGAGAGACAGTTTTAAAGCCTAAATTTTGTCTCAGAACAAAAAAATGATAGTTCAGACAATCACTCAACCTGATACCCTCTTGAACACTACAGAGGCCTCTTAAAGCAGAGAGAAAGGGAGGGACAATGGATGCAGAAATCCAAGCTTTGGAAGAGGAGAGGGAGGTAGAGGTAAGATGCAATGCTCACATTGTGACAATATGAGACATGTTGTTGATGCATGCTATAAAAAGCATAGATTGCCACCGCATCTTAAGCAAAGATATAACACAGCATTCACCAACATAAGTGCAGCTGAATCTGGATATGAGGGAAGCAATGGGAATCTCAAAAACCCTTACAGTGGATAGGATAGTGATGTAACAAATTTTGATTTCACACCTGAACAAAAATCAGCCTTATTAGCACTTCTCAGTAAGAAAGCGCAGAAACCAAGTCACAGTACTGATCCTCACAGTGCTAATCCTCGCAAAATTGATGGAACTATCATATTCACAAATGAACTTTACCTTGTTGATGTATTATACATCCTTTCCTTTAATTTTAAACTAATTTCTGTTTCCAAGGCCACATCACATCTACATTGTCATATAAATTTTGATGACCAAAAATGTAAGATACAGGATACCAATTTAGAGAAAGTGATTGGAATAGCTAGAGCTTGTGGGGGACTTTATATACTGAACAATGAAACAGTGAGGCCTAACTTTGCACAAACAGCAAGCATTCTTACCTTGCCAAAGTAAAAAATAAAAGGAATAAATCTTTGGCATTTTTGGTTAGGACATTTACCTTTTGAAAGACTCCATATAATGAAATCTATTTTTTCTTTTATAGATTGTAACATAAAAATGAATCCACGTGATACATGCCATTTTTCAAAGTAAAAAAAATTGAGTTTTTCAAATAGCAATACTATTTCAGCAAGCATATTTGAACTTCTTTATATAGATATCTGGGGCCTCTTGCAATTTTTCAATTGTTGGCCAGAAATACTTTCTAACAATAGTGGATGACAAATCCAGATTCACTTGGACTCATCTAATGAAAACCAAAACTAAAGCTAGCACAATAGTAAAAAATTTTGTTCAATTTACAAAAACTCAGTTCAGCAGCCAAATAAAGTACATTAGAACAGATAATAGGCCAGAATTTTCAATGAAAATTTACTATGCTGAAACTGGAATAATACACCAAACTTCTTGTGTTGAGACCTCTCAACAAAATAGAATTGTTGAGCGGAAGCGTCAACATATTTTAGCTGTCACAAGAAATTTGTTCTTTTAATCTGGAATCCCAAAATGTTTTTGGAATTTTGCTATCCTTCATGCATTTTATGTCATAAATCGGGTTTCAAACACTTTTTTAAACAATAAATCACCATTTCAAATCTTGTATAACACCACACCTGATTTTTTGACCCTTAGAGTATTCAGTTGCTTAGCTTATGCTAGCACCATCACCTCAAATAGATCAAAATTTGATTTGAGAGCTCAAAAATCAATATTTTTGGGATTCAAGGAGGGTGTTAAAGACTATGTACTCATGGACTTAAAAATTAGACAAATTTTTGTTTCAAGACATGTACAATTTTATGAAGATCACTTTCTCTTTTCTCATGAAACTGACTCCTTAACTATAACTGCATCTAATTAGCAACAATCCATGAGTATTGACCCCTTTTCATATGACATTTTTCAACCTCATGCATCCTCTAATATACACAAAACACACCAAAATTTAGCTAATCTTGAATCACACCCAAAGGAGTATGAACTCACTGGTCAATTCTTTACGTAATAATGTTTTCCATAATGTTGACTCAACACCAATTGAGCTTTCTCACAATTCACTATCACTTACTATCTCTAACACTAATGCTAATAATAAAACAATTACTACAATACCTATTGCTGAGCAGAATGTGCAAAGAAGGACCTCGAGAATAAGAAGACCTCCTTCTTATCTTCAACACTATCAGTGCTTAAATCTCACCATTAAGCCCATCTCTTCCGTCAATACCCACTGTAAGTTTTCTCTATCTAATTCTTTGTCATATGAGGAACTTTCTAAAAATCATAGAGCATTTTTGATTGCATTATCCACAAATATTGAGCCCAAGCACTATGAAGAGGCTATGTCTCAACCTTGTTAGAAAAAGGCTATTAAATCTGAACTTGATTCACTTGATGAAAGCAAGACTTGGAAGATCACCTCTTTGTTACCTGGGAAGAAAGCTATAAGATACAAATTGATTTTTAAGGTGAAATACAATCATGATGGATCTATAGAACGTCATAAGGCACGTCTTGTTGCCAAGGGCTACACACAAGTCCCTGGCATTGATTACAGAGACACCTTTAGTCCAATCCTAAAGCTCACAATCCTTCGAATGGTACTTGAATTGGCAGCAGCAAAGAACTGGTACTTGAAACAAATAGATGTGAACACTGCGTTCCTTCATGGATATCTTGATAAAGAGGTGTATATGGTTGCTCCACTAGGGCTGAATGTTGGCAAGGGACAAGTGTGCAAGCTAGAGAAGTCGCTCTATAGACTCAAGCAGACCAATAGACAATGGAATAACAAGCTCAAATTTGTTTTATTAGAGCTTGGCTACAAGCAGTGCCATTTTGATTATAGCCTCTTAACCAAATAATGTGAAACTGGTTTTACTACAGTCTTAGTTTATGTAGATGATTTAGTACTGGCCAGAGATGACATTCTTGAGATCAACAAAATCAAAAGTGTCTTTGATGATCGGTTCAAAATCAAAGATATTGGGACTTGAAATTTTTTCTCGAATTGGAAGTAGCGCATTCAAATAAAGGGATCGCGGTGTACCAGAGGAAATATGTTGTGGACATGCTTACTGACTATGGCTTTGCCAATTGCAAACCAATCTCTACATCTATGTATTATAGTATAAAGTTGAGCAAGGATAGTGGAACTCCTCTGCCCGATTCAACTGAATATCAGAAGATAGTTGGTAAATTGTTATATTTGACCAACACACGACGAGACATTAGCTATGTCATTAGTCAGCTTAGCCAGTACTTAGACAAACCGACAAGCTTGCATCTACATGCTGCTCATCGAATCTTGTGATACCTGAAATCTACACCTGCTCAGGGATTGTTTTTTCCCGCTTCTATTGATTTATGCATCACATGCTTCTCTGATTTTGACTGGGCAGCTTGCCCAGACACACGACGTTCAACTTCTGCCTATTACTTTTATCTTGGGTCAGCTTTGATCTCTTGAAAAAGTAAGAAGCAGAATACTGTTTCATGTAGCTCCTCTGAGGCTAAATATAGAGTCTTAGCTACAGCCACCAAAGAGGCTATCTGTCTGGGATACTTGATGAAGGACCTTGGAATGCCTCTAACTAAACCTATCAGCATCTTTTGTGATAGCCAATTAGCCATTCACATTGCATCCAACCCAGTTTTTCACGAAAAAACCAAGCATATTGAGATGGATTGCTATGTGGTACGTGACAAGTTCATGGAAGGATTTATTCATTTGATGCCTATCTTGACCAAAGAACAAGTAGCTGACTTGTTGACAAAGCCGTTGTCCCCTGCTGTTTTCTCAACACTTCACTGCAAGTTGGGACTGTTGGACATCTACACTCCCAACTTGAGGGAGGGTGTTACTTGATGGAGAACCTTGTGCAGACTCATATACATATAATGCAGCAACACACAACAGAATATAACTTAAGTAGATTAGTTAATGAATGTGTTATTATTATTGTCATCTGGAAGTAGTTAGTTAGAATTGAATTAGCACTATATAAGCTTGTTGCCATAGCGATAGTTAGTTGAGTTCTTTCACTATAGATGGAGTTTATGTCAATTCCATTTCTTCTCTCAATTCCTTATGTTCGTGTGTTCTCTCTCTCTCTGCTTCGCTCACCTTTTAACAATAACATAACCTTTTATCTTTACATTATGTTATATGATTCTTATTGTATTTTTATTTTCTCATAATCTTTTATCTTTATATGATATTATAGAATTCTTTTTTAATATTATATTTTTGTAATAGTTATAATTGAGCTATAAAATTTGTTTCATTCTCTCAAGTCTATTACTTCTTATTTTTTTATTATTTTTATGGTAAAATTAGTATTTAACCTTAACTTTTCATATTTTTACTCTTTACTTTTATACAGGTTATTGTATGCTTTTAATATTATTATTAATTTTTTAATAGTTATAATTTGAGTTAAAATATAATTCATTCTCTCATTTCATATTCACTCCTTATATATACTATAAAAATCAACATTCATTTCATATTTTTTTTCATCTCCATTCACATATAATCTCATACCTCTTTCTCGTTATTTCTCGGTACTCTTTCTATTTGTTAATTTTTGTTTTGCACAACTATTTTAAAAATTTAATTGATGCTCATAGTTTTTATTTTGATTTTTCAGTTTGCTAAAATGTATGTACTAAGTGATTGTATAATTGTGTTCATTAGATTTCTATTTTTTTATGTAATTATATTCGTTCGTTATAGAGTGTCTTTGTCACTTATATATTACTTTTATCCTTTCAATAATTTATATTTTTTTAATATCATTCAATTGTAATAATATTATTAAAAATACATATTATCATGATTCATAAAAAATAAAATTAAAAATTAAATATTATTTTTATTTATTAAAACATTAATTATACTCATATTTGAATTTCATCTAATATTTTTATTATTGTACTATAATATTTAAATAGAACCTAAAAAAAGATAAACAAAAGTAACTACTTAAAAAACTGAAATAAAAAATAATTATATAAAGTCAGATAAATACACTTCAATTGAATGTTTTTATAATTTTACTTATAGTTAAAATTTATGTATAATTTTATTGATTTATAATGATTGAATTTTAAATTATTTTAAAATATCATTTATTATTAACTATTATAAAATTTTTACTAAACAAGATTTTAAATTTCTTAATCAATTAAATTTAATACAGATGTAGCCGCGTAGGTTAATACTCACAAAAAGCAAATAGTGAGGACAGGATAGTCCACATTCCACAAAGACTAATTCAATTCAAACCAAAAAGATAGATAATAAATTCAGTATAAAACTATAAGTGTGGGCCAAATGCTTCAACTCACTCAATGGAGTCTATACTCATGACTCATGTTGACTTAAAACCAACTTGTGTTAACGGAATGATTAATTCAGAATTTAAATATTATTTTAGGGCAAATTACTTAATTAAGTTAAGAGGAAAAAAAATTTACACAAATTACCTAAATAAAAAATTGGTTCATGAATCAATTAGTGCACATTTTTATATAGTTCGAATTAGGTTGTTTCGAACTTCATTTACATGTAATTCGAATCACCTTGATTTGAACTACACACACACCCACTAATTCGAATAAGCCTGATTCGAATTATACATAGAGTAATTCGAATCAAGCTGATTCGAATTACACAAGCTCGAATTACACCCAAGCATGAAACCCTAAGTAATTCGAATTTGGCTGAATCGAATTACTCATTTTTTGAGTAATTCGAATTGGGGTGTTTCGAATTACACTTGATTCGGCTATAAAAGGAGTTCGAACCGACCTCATTCAAATCACTTTTCCATTCTCATACCCCACCAAATTTCAGAGAAAACGACCCAGATTCGCTCCAACAAAGGCTCGAGCAGGATATTCAGCCCATGGGGGACGATCCGAACAGACTATATCGTTTGAATGGAGTTGCTCATATCGTCGGAGTCATCAACGGCGAGGTTAGTACATAATTTTTTTAAAAAAGTAGGATTAAGTAACTTATTCGTTTTTTTATATGCGCTATGTTAGTGGTTTTGGTGGTATGTGACGTTGGTAACATTTTATGTGACTGATTTTTTATATTTTGTTAGTGACAATGTATGTGGTTCGTTAGTGATTTTGTTGGTGATTTATGTTAGTGGTTTTGTTAGTGGTTTATGTTAGTGATTTTGCATGTGGTTTATTTTAGTGGTTTTGTTGGTAGTTTATGTTAGTGGTTTTGTTAGTGGTTTTGCAAGTGGTTTATGTTAGTTGTTTATGCTAGTGGTTTTGCAAGTGGTTTATGCTAATGGTTTTGCAAGTGGTTTATTTTAGTGGTTTCGTTAGTAGTTTTGTTAGTGGTTTTTCATGTGGTTTATGTTAGTGGTTTATGTTAGTTTTTTCTATTAGTGGTTTTTGTTAGTGGTTTAGGATAGTGATTTTGTAAGTGGTTTTAATTATCTGGTCCATCATATGTGCAGCCCCAACGATGCATCTCGAGCACGTGACGGCAGCAGGGCATGCGACTTGAAGATAGGTACGTTTCGTACTTGCAGATGGCGGGATTATACCATCTTGTGAGACCGAACGATAGATGGTTCAAATTGGATGAGCCCCTTGTCAGTGCTTTCGTCGAGCGGTGACGTCCGGAGATGCACACATTTCACATGCTGTTCGGGGAGTGCACGATCACACTACAGGACGTGGCGTACCAGTTGGAGTTGCTGGTCGACGGACGTTATGTCAGTGGTTGCTTGACGGATTTCCAGACATACAACCAGGGTGGCTGTCCAGCTTGGGTGTGGTTCTAGGAGTTGCTTGGTGTGTTACCTCCTACGAACCAAATTCAGAAGTTTGCAGTGAACTGCAGCTGGTTCCAAGAGACATTTGGAGAGTGCCCTGAGGGAGCTGACGAGAAGACAGTCAGGCGTTATGCTCAGGCCTATATCATGATGCTGTTAGGCACTCAGCTGTTTGCCGACAAGTCCGGCAACCGTATTCACATTAGGTGGCTACCCTACGTGGCTAGGCTTGAGGATATGGGTGGCTACAGCTGGGTCGGCAGCACTCGCGTGGTTGTACCGGTACATGTGCCAAGTGGCCAACAGACATTTTGTGAAGTTAGCCGGTCCGTTACAGCTACTTCAGTCTTGGATCTTCTAGCACTTTCCTGGGTTTAGACCTGCTGGGTATGATACGTTCAGCCGGCCCTTGGCCTCGAGGTACTGTTATCGTTTTTTCTATTTCGTCTTAAATTATTTTATTCCATGTCTTCTTATAATGTTATACTATGTGGTCATATTTTGCTTTCGTTACACCACCGATGTAACTTGCAGGTGGTCAGGTCACAATCCTTCCGCTAGCGAGAAGGGACCTTGAGTGCAGATGTGGAGGCTGAGGATAGACCTGTTACATGCTGGGGATGTAAGTATACGAACCGCTTACTTTTAATTAAGTAACCTTTCATACTTCGTATCACGGTCTTTCCTAACGTTGTTGCTATGTATTTGCAGTTTATTTGGATGCCATATAGCTCTCCTGACGTCCTTCAGGTTGTGCATTCGGAGGTGTTGGAGCCTCATCATACGGCGTTATGGCGGTGTGTGACGGCATTGATATATTTTGCCATCATAAAGTGGCACCAGATTGATCGGGTGCTACTGTAGTTTGGTGGACCTAGGACGTCCCTCACTCGCACACCTCTTATTGAGGCCCGGTATCACTGTCTGCCCATCGTACGGTGGCCAAAAACCCTCAGGGATGGGAGGTGTGAACCCCATCCGGTATACACTAAACACGGAGCTAAGACGATACACCTGGTGGACATACGGTTGCCAAGTAAGCCGTGAATAAGCACAACATGCCAAGGTGTGCGGACACAGGAAATGAAGTGCCTGAAAATATCTGCAGTCACATGTCTGTGACTCGAGTGACACTCTGTAGCTCCCAAGTGAGAATGAACCGGTAGGAGTTATCTCCGAGACGGTAAACTCCGAGTTATCTCTGTCGTACAACGTCATCGTGAAGCACCTCACCGTCTTCAGATTGGCCTCTATACACTTCACCAGATGTTGACTGAATTGTTGTCCGGTTCCTAACTGGGCCTCTGCCTCTCTCCCCTTACAAACAAATAGTTCTGCCAACCTCCCGTAAGTTGCCTTCACCAGCGAGCACACTGGTAGATTCCTAACCCCCTTCAGGATTGAATTAACACACTCAGAGATATTTGTCGTCATGTGACCAAATCTCCTACCCTCATCCCGATGCTGAGTCCACAGTGAATACTCGATCCGGTTCACCCAGTCATACATGGCAGGGTCTTCAGACCACAAAATATCAAACCAGTAATCGAATTCCACCTCAGTCTTAGCATAGGCTGCATTCACAAGAAGCCTCCTTGCATTCTTGCCCTTAAAGGTCAGGGCAAAATTTGCTGCCACATGTCGAATACAGAATGCACGGTAGGTAGCTGGAGGCAGCCAGCCTCCGTCGGGAGCCTCAAGCACAGCCTTGATTTCGTTGTGCCTATCTGATATAACCAGCAGACCTAGTTGCGGGGTCACGTGCTACCGAAGATGGGAGAGAAAGAAGGACCAGGACTCGACATTCTCACCCTCAACCAGTGCAAATGCAACAGGCAGTATATTGGAGTTCCTGTCCTGTACAATCTCGACGAGCAACGTACCCTCATACTTGCCATACAGATGGGTGCCGTCAATACTCACCAAGGGCTTGCAATACCGGAATGCCTCAATACATGGTGGAAACGTCTAGAACAGTCACTGAAAATAAGCTTGCGAGTCGTCGACCTGGCCCCCAACTCGAACGGGACTCGTCCTAAGGACTGCAACAGTACCAGGCATCGTCAACTGAACTCCTAACACCCACCGCGGGAGCTCGTTGTACGACTCATCCCAATCATCATAGATGTGGGCAACGGCCTTCTGTTTCGCCAACCAAACCCTCCTATACGTCGGCCTGAACCCAAAGTGTGGCGCCGTCGCATTCAGGAGCACCTTGATGCTGACGGATGCATTAGCTCTAACCATTGGCATGATAAATGTCGAGATCACATGATAATCCAGACTCCTGTGGTTGCTAGAGATGGACGTCGCGAGACACGTATGTGGTCCGTTGTACCTTTTTACCTCCCAAATACCCTTGCGCTGTCGGATACTTAGCCTAATCAACCATGTGCACCTATTCCCAAACTCAGAATACTTCCCAACATACCGGCGATAGTCAGAGTCCACCACTTTGTATTGTACCCCGCGTCGGATGCTATACGTCTTCACACTTAACACAGCCTCATCTTTATCCTGAAACTGCTGACCAACCTGAAACTCTGTCAGACCTACAGACGCCTCGGCATCTCTAGCACCAAATCCAGCAAGCTCTCCAGGAACCCCCTCCTGTCTCATGGTATCCAAGTCTAAAGATAAAAAGTACGGAGGGCACTGCTGTGTGCCGCAGCTAGAACCACCTCCTGCCCCAGCTGGCTCACTCGCTCTAATATCATCGCCACTGTCATCAGCAATGATATCTGGCTCCACATCATCATCGTCTGCATCATCCAGCAATGCATCGCCCAGACCAGCCGGTGCAGCACACTATAAAAAGTTCGGCACAATGTCCCCTATTCCAACCTCATCGCCTTCACTACAGTTGAGATCAACAGTGAACGAAGGAGAGGCGACAGGCTCGACCGGAGGTTCATTCACAGGGATGGACGAAGATGCACCAACAGGTCTGGAGTTAGAACCGGCTACCGTGCCTACAGTGTGGGTATTCTGGTTCGAAAGGGGTGGTAAAGCGGGTCGGCCCGCCCCAACCCGTCCCGCCAAGGCCCGCTCCATAAACGGGGTAGACCGGCCTGCCCCGCCAACTAAAATGGGTTCAAAATGCTAGCCCGTCCCGCTTTATGACGGATTAGCGGGTTGGCGGGCTAGCTCGCTTGACTCTTTTTTTTTGAAAAATAAAATTCATTAAAATTAACCAAAAAATAATAATTAAAAAATCAAATACAAATAAAAAATAGTCAAATTATAATATATTTTTTTATTTTTTTATTTTTAACTTCAATAATATATACAAAATTGTAAAATAAAATAAATAAAGTTAATAACTAAAAGAAAAATAAAAACAAAAAATGAGAATAATTATTAATTTTATAATAGTAATCACTCTTTTATTTAATAAAAAAAGAAAAATAAAAATCTTCGACCCGGCGGACCAGCCCGCCCCGTCCCGCCAAAACCCGCCAATTTAGCGGTGCGGATTTGGCAAATTTTTTAATTTGGCGAGCTCCAAATTCTAGCCCAACCCGCCTTTTTTAGCGGGTTTAGCGGATTGGCCCGACGGGCTCGACCCGTTTTACCACCCCTACCCTCGAGCTAGATACCATATCAACCAACTTCGCCAACAGTTCAGGTGTCCTAATTTCAGAAAACTACCGACGACAATGAAACATGACCTACAAGTAGGGGTGGAAATAGGTCAGGCGGCCTGCCAGGGGCCTGTAGCCTGGCCTGTGTTTGGCCTGGCCTGATAGGAAATATGCCCAGGCTCAGGCTATTAAAAAAGCCTATAAGCTTTTGAAATAGCCTGTTGGGCCTGTCAGGCCAGCCTGAGCCTGTAATATATATATAGAGTTTTATTATACTAATAAAAATGCTATAAGAAGGATTTGAACTTAGGTCTTCTATCTTATAAAAATACCTTTATCCACTCAACCATTTATCTCTTTAATTATATATGTGCATTTTTATTTTCTTAATATCTTTAATCTTTGATATTGGAATATCAAAAGTCAATCAAATAAAATATTTCTAAAAACTTTCCCTCCACACTAATAAAGAAATACACATATACACGGTCTTTTTCTTTTCTCTTCTTCACTTTACACGCTCCTACCACTACCAGCTACCAATCTACCATCCTCTTCATCTTCTCTTCCTTTGACTGCAAGTACTTCTTCTTCTTTCTCATGTCATTATTTTTTATTTTGTTATTTTTTATATTTGTTATTATAATATTAAATATTTTTCATCAATTAGGGTTTTATTCTATCAAATATCTTCTTTTAAGTTCGATTTTTTTGTTTGTGTTGTGATATTATTTCTACTTTTTTGAACATAAAATTTTATCATTTTTTTCTTTATTAAAAGGTTCTTACTTTATGCCATTGATATAATGAAAGCCAAAAAAATCATGAGATAATGTTGTCTGTTAATTTTTGTTTAGGCATTATAACAAGCTTTAGAAATTTCTGAATCTGTAACTCCAAGTAATCCATTGGCCAATTCTATTTCTTTAAATGGAGAAGAAATTAATCAGTCAGTACCAACAATACCAACAACAGAGCATTGTACCAACACACACAATAACTATTACAAATCAACCAGTCATGGATGAAAATGGTAGTAATGAAACTGTTGTTACAAAAAAAGAAGAAGACTTCACCAATTTGGGATGATTTTAATCAAGTTGAAAGTTCTGAAGGTACAAAAGCTATTTGCAAGTATAGCAAATCAATGTTTTCTTATGCTGGAAAGGAGCTAGTACTTCACATTTATGGAGGCATTCTAGTAGTTGCTTACAAAGGAGATTGCATGTTGCTGCACAAAAGAAGCAACCATTGATTCCATTTCAACCTTTCAATTCAAGTGTTAATCCCTTTGTGACCCCAGGTGCAAGATATTCTCAAGAGAAGATGAGACAAATAATTGCTACAGCAATTATGGTTCATGAGCATCCTTTCAGCATTGTTGAGGATGAAGTTTGGATGTGGGGCTTCCAATATGCCAATTCTGAATTTCATAAAATTTCTCGTAAAACTGCTCGAAGTGATTGCTTGGCAATATATGAGGCTGAAAAGAAACAATTGAAGGCTTTGTTACAAGGTGTTAGGAAGATAAGTTTGACAACTAACATGTGGAGATCAAGCCATCAAATTGTTAAATATATGGTTATCACAGGTCACTTTATTGATGCAGGATGGAATCTTCAAAAAAGGATTTTGAGTTTTGTTCAGGTACTTGCTCCTAGACGTGGCATTGATGTTGCGGATGCTATTTTCAAGTGTTTGAAGACTTGGAAAATTGAAAATAAAGTCTTCTCAGTATCTGTTGACAATGCTTCCTATAATGATTCATGTCTAAGGGCTCTTAAGAATACTATTTCAGATAACAACTCATTATCTGTTGGTGGTAGTTTGTTTCATGTTAGGTGCTGTGCACACATTCTGAATTTGTTAGTACAAGATGGGCTAGGTAAAATTAAAGGTATTATTCATAAAGTTCGTGAGAGTGTCAAGTATGTCAATTTTAATGTTTCAAGATTTAAAACATTTTTTGAGATTGCTGAAAACAAGCGTTTGAAGGAGAAAAAACTCATAATTGATTGTCCCACAAGATGGAATTCTACTTACAACATGTTATCTGTGGCTTTGAAGTTTAAATCTGTGTTTCCTGTGTATAAGGAAAGAGAACCTCACTACAATTACGAACCATCATCAGAGGATTGGAGAAAAGTGGAGAAGATTTGCAAACTTTTAAAAGTTTTTAATCTTGCTACTCATGTCATTTCTGGTAGTGAGTATCCTACTGCAAACTTGTACCTTCCTGAAGTTTGGAGAGTGAAACAAGTAATTGATGATGCTATTGAAGATAGAGATTCCTTCATGAGAGAAATGACAACCTCAATGAAAGAAAAGTTTGACAAATATTGGGGAGAATGCAATATGGTAATGTCTCTCGCTTGTGTTTTGGATCCTAGGTGCAAATTACATGTTATTAAATTCTGTTTTCCTTTAATTTACAAACCTGAGCATGTAGCTGCTGAAAATATTGAAAAAGTGAAGAATACATTGCAAGAAATGTATGATGAATATGCTGAAAAATATCATGGTGAGACAATAATAAGCGGATTTAACACTAATAGTCTAGTTGCTTCTTCTAATGTGGTTAGTTCTGAAATTAGTGGAATTGATGAAATGTTAAATATGGTTCGAGAAAAAGAAGTCATTCATCCAACAAAATCAGAATTAAAAGTTTATCTTGATGAGAGTGCTTACATTCCTGAAGGCAATTCTAAGTCTTTTAGTGTTTTGGAGTGGTGGAAAAATAATAGCTTGAAATTCAAGGTTTTATCTAAAATGGCAGCAGACATATTAGCAATTCCTGTCTCAACGGTGGCTTCAGAGTCTTCATTTTGTGCTGGAGGAAGAGTTATTGATGAATATCGTTCTCGACTAAATCAAGAGTCCATTGAAGCTCTCATTTGTGGAGGAGATTGGCTTCGGAACAAGTATGGTTTGAAGAAAAAACCAAAGGTAAAAATTAACTTTCTAATATTTCTCTTTTTGACTAAGTATCTATGTTATAGAAAATATTTTCTCTTTTTAAATGTGAAAATATTGATATTGGTATGATGTGAGTAGTTAGAATAATAAAGTTGAATTTTCATGATATATAAATGAAGTATCATATCACTTATACTAAGATTATGACCACAATTTTATTTTGAACATTCTCTTTTGTACTAATAAAAAAGTATTTGTTGCATTTATATTATTTAAAAATCTAATGATATGTGTATGTTTTCTTTTTTCTTTCAAGGTGTTGGAACAGGAATATTAAATCACTTGCAAGCTTGGAGGATTAATCGATTAATTGTCCAACATTTTTTTTACTGTATTTTGATTTAAGTAGTTATTAGCTTTTATTTGATGTTATGTTTAGTTGGTTTGTTACAACTCTTGATATTGATGAACTCTTTTTCTTTTGATATGTTACATATTTTGGAATAGTCAAGTGGGAATATATTCATATATATTATCTTTTTTTTTTAATTAATAATAGTTATTTATTGATATTTTGTCTTTATTTTGTATCAATATTATTCATAAATTTATTATTTTGTATTTTATAATTTTAAAAATTAAATTATATCTTAAATTTAATTATTATTAGAAAAAGGCCTATTAACAGGCTTCAGGCCAGGCCAGATTTAACAACAGGCCAGGCTCGATACTCATTAAAAAGCCTATACAGGCTAAGGCCAACATACTCTATTACAGGCCTGACCTGTTTCCACCCCTACCTGCAAGTCCTCATCACTCCCGATCGTGAAACAATCATACTTCACGATTTCTTGCAGCACTGAGATTGGAATGCGATAGAAAAACTTCTTAACCCGTTTCACGCCTTGCAGACCAAGTTTCTGTAGTACAGAATTAACAAGGTCATCATAGCTCGTCGTAGGCCTAATAAAAATACTGGGAGGATCTTTATCAGTGAACTTCACACCAGAACGTGTTTTCCTCTTAATCGATCCTCCGTGATAAATCAACACTATAAAACTCTCTTCACTAGCCATTTTCTTACTCTAATGAGATCAATTCACATTCACACCATATTTATACACGTCTTGTCCTGTATAATTCGAACCAGTGTAATTCGAATTAAACTTTGTATAATTCGAATCATCCAGATTCGAATTACTTAGGGTTTCGTGTTTGGGTGTAATTCGAAATACCCTGATTCGAATTAGTGGGTGTGTGCATGTGTGTGTAGTTCGAATCATGGTGATTCAAATTACATGTAAATGATGTTCGAAACAACCTAATTCATACTATATATAAATGTGCATTGGTTGATTCATGAACTATTTTTTGGTTTGGCTGATTTGTGTAATTTTTTACTCCCTTAACTTAATTAAGTGATTTATCTATTATTTTATGTATATAATAATTTATTATTAATAATAAATTCTTAAATAAAGTTTGCAAACGGCTTGATTTCAATTTGAAAACCAAACAGTGAATGAATTTCTGTCACAGAAGATAGTAATAAGTACATTCATTATGATATTGTGTATGGAAAAGATTACATATTCTTAAAAATATATTAAATACATGTTTTAAGAATATTTCTAATAATTTTTAAAACATATTTTTTAACATTATTAAATATGTTTTAGGTTACAAACCAGGGTGTCTTTTTTTATTAAATATAATTTGTTCCTTTTTATAGATAATAATAATAATAATAATAATAATAATAATAATAATAATAATAATAATATTGTCATGCTACGATACCATCCCCATAACTATAAGCAGAACAAGGCAAAGACTTGGGAGAATTTCCCGGCACATTAAGGGTTTTAGTATTATGACGCAATTTTTTTATTTTAATTTTTTATTTCAATTTATTTTTTACACTATTAATAATTAAATTATAAATAATAAAAATTAATTATATAGTATTAAATGTTTAAATAAATTAAAAGTTAAATAAATCAAATAAATACAATGAAACAGTAAAATAAAACCCTAATCACTAAAAATTTTGGTAGTTGTGGTCGTCATCATCATTTCTGTGATCTTGCTGAGATGATGGAGAAGGTGGTGATGTCCGTATCCCACCAACAGTATTATTGTCACTAGTATCTGTTGTAGCTGCCTACCCATTTGATGGTCGTATATCTTCCTGATGAGGGCATCGTACTTCTTGTCCCATATAAAGTTAAGCTGCACAAAAAAACTTTAAATAAAAATGTATCGTATTAAATAAAATAGAAGATATAAACTAGCTAAGAAGGTTTGACTATATTAAGCTTTTACCACCAACTTCTAAAACCATCGCTCTTTAGTCTCAAAAAGAATCTTCTTGTAGCTCGGGCGTGGATGATTGTACATCAGTTTGATAACGTTGGTCATCTCCTGAGTATATCCGTTGTTGTTTGGCGCAAACCTATCAACAATCTACAAATAACTAATATGATAATATAAATTAAAACTTCAGAAGCAAATAACCATAATATATAGAGTTTTTTTAAGAAATTTTGACAGAGTTTTATCTATAACTGAAATGCACCACAAATTCTATCCATCAACAATTAACTTAAACAGCACCAATTGTCAACAATCAATAATCAAGAAGTAACATCTATAAATTCACTAAACTAGAATCAATAATCAGGATAAATCAAACACTTTTAGTAATTCAATCCTACAATCCTAAATCTACTAAAACTAGAATCAACTATCAAGAATCACTAATAACGATATATCAAACACTTTCAGTAATTCAAACCTACAACCCTAAATCCACTAAAATTAGAATCAATAATCAAGAATCACTAATCACGAGTTATCAAACACTTTCAGCATATAAAAGACTTAAAGTAGTACTTACGTTGTCCCGCCATCAAGCTCAATCATCATCCGTACGATGGGAGGTGGTGGAGGGGCATCAGTTGGTTGGCTTTCGTGAAAGGATTTCGGCGCCGCAATGTCCATCGCTAGAAGCGGCATCACCGAGACAGTGGGCTGCTGAGCGGATGGAGGCAGCGTCGTTGCCATAGACGCGGGAACGTAGTTGGGGTTAGGGACCATGATGAACGGCTGGTTTGATGCACCCGCAATTTGTGACGTCACCGGGGTAGTCGAAGTAGAGGGAGAGGATCCAGAATTTCCAGAGGTACCGGCAGAAACCCTTACCACAACCACTAGGCTGATCCACAACATCTCTATCTGTCGTCATGTCTGCAAAGAGCATACCAATTAAAAATGTGCTAAACATATTCACATAATTCAAAATATGTAATCAAAATAAACTATGTTAAACTTAGTTAAAGAAATACATTACCCGTTGAAATCAAATGAAACAAAAGAGGTAAGTACACATTCTAACTTCACAAACATTTAGCAATACATATTACTACATGTATAATTTTGTCCGTATGCAAATAAAAAATCATCCATAAGTCATTTAAAATGATCTTATATTTGATTTTCTATGAATTTACTATCATTTTTACTCTTAAAACATATTAAAAATTAATATGACTTATTATCGAAGTCTTTAATCAAAACTAAACAAAGAGAACAAATCAACAATAATCAGAAATTCAGAACAACAAATCAACCTTATAAATTATAATAACCAGTTCAGAACAAATCAACAATAATCAAAACATGTTTTAATAATTAGAATCGGAACAAATCAGAACTAATTAAGGAATACAAATCAGAACATGTTCTAATTAAAATTGAAACTAAACAAGTTCAATACCCTAAGTTCAGAATTTTAGAAAATCCTAAGTTTAAAACAAGTTTAATACCCTAAGTTCATAATTAAATAAGGAACAGAAATCAAAATATGTTCTAATTAAAATTAAAACTAAACAAGTTTAGTACCATAAGTTCATAGTTTTAAAAAACCTAAGTTCAAAACAAGTTCAGTACCCTAAATCCATAACTAAATAAGGAACACAAATTAAAACATGTTCTAATTAAAATTAAAACTAAATAAGTTCAGTACCTTAAAGTTCAAAATTAAATAATCAACAATAATCAGAAATCTCAAAATAGCAAATAAACCTCGTAAATTATTTCAATAAATCAGAATTTTAGAAAACCATAAGTTTAGAAGTATTACCTGAAGAAGAACACCAAAACTGAGAAGAAGAAGCAACATAGATGGCAATGACGTTGGCGATGGCGGCAGCTACAACAGTGACGACAAAAACGACGAAGAGTGACTCCCGGAGAGGAGGAAGCTGCCGGAGAGATGAGAGGGGTAGAGAGAGAATAGAAGGCGAGAGGGTTAGAGAGAGAAAAGAGAGAGCCAAATTCGAATGAGGAAAAGCGGGTTCACGCTTCAAATTTACAACACATTTACCATTAGTTTTATTATCAGAAAAATCTGACAGTAACTATTGTGAGTTGCTAAAACGATATGTTTCACTAAGTGGGTTTATCGTTGGATTTTTTTACCGGTAAATCTGATCCTAAAGGATGCGCTAATGTTTTTTGTTTTTCCTCCAATTGTTACTAGCGGTTTTATCGTTGGAATCATAAATCCGTCATTAAAGCTGGGAGTATTTTGTGACGCTAAATTCGATTATATTAAACGTTTTTTTTTGTAGTGATAAACAAATTAGAAGTGATGGAAAAGAAAAAAAAGCCATTTCTTATTATACTTGGCTGTGTTAATTTCAGTTTATTGACAAAATAATTTTAACATTGTTTTATTCATTTATTTAATTAAATGTTGATTATTGATATTTTTATATTTTAGAGATTCACTGTAAATACTAATTTAGTTCGTTATTACTGGGATAATGGACTATTTTTTTATATTCATTGACTAATGCAAATAGTTATTGATAGACAAAAGAATCATGCTACGTACTTTGTATTTGCTAGAGATTTTTTTTAATTATATTCAATTAGATATAAATGAATTATAATTATGTAATCATATGTCTAATAGATTGATTCTTAAATAACATATCCAAATTATAAGAAAGTCCAGAGAAGTTTATATAGATTTATCAAATTAACTATAACAAATAAAAAAGAAAACAAATTACCTACAAAATTAATTTGTGAATATTTTTATTTTGAGAAAATAATAAATTGATCCCTGACTTTTTGGTTTGCGGATATTTAACTCCCCGAAGATTTAAAAATATATTTAAGTCCCCGACTTTTTCAAAATTTGGACACATTGATCCCTAAGTTTAATTTATTCAATTTTAAAAACTCTCTCACATATGCATCCGTATCAACCAGGTCAGTACAGCGGGAGTCACGTTTGATTTTTTACTTGGGTCTGATAGACCCAAGTGAATATGAAAGATCAATATGTTTAGGTTTTGAAAAAATCAGAGACGTAAATGTATTTTCAAATTCTCGAAAATTTAAATGTTTGCGAATCAAAAAGGTCAATGTCTTATTTGTCTCTTTCTCTAATTTTTTATTTACCAATTTCCTTACTAATATTATGTGCAAAATTTGCTACGGATTAATTTGCGAAATTTTCTATACAAGCTACTTATAATTTTGTGACTTAAGAAATCTGGTGCAAAGATTAGCTACAAATTTTGTCGTGGATTTAAAATTTAATTTGCTACCATAGTTATTCATTAGCTTTAAGAGTATACGGAAATAAATTTACCTGCAAACCAAAATTTAAGATAAATTACATATATAAATCAAATACAAGCAGATATTACATAATTTTATCAAAAAAAAAATGTTACAAGGTTCTACTCGAAAAATATTTTTATATAGTTTCAATGAGGCTAATTCGAATTACAAAACCCACAATAATTCGAATCACATAAATTCGAATTAGTCAACATCAACGTAATCACATAAATTCCATGTAATATAATTTTTTAAAATGACTTAAAAAATGATAGGGAAACTATAAAAATTTGAAACAGACCCATTCAAATTATTGTGTGTGTCAAAATAGTGTACTAATTCGAATTAGATTGATTTGAACTAATGTAGGTCACGTTTTTTTATAGTTCGAATCAATGGAATTTGATTTACTCCATAGATACAATAAATGCATAATTCGAATTATTGTGGGTTTTGTAATTCGAATTAGCCTCGTTTGAACTACATGAAAATGTTTTTCTAGTAAAACCTTGTAACATTTTTTCTTTTGGTAGAATTATGTAATATATACCTAATTTACCCCAAAATTTACATTAGATGTATTAAATTACATCAAGTTCTTCTAAGAACCAGCACAAGTCAATGGCTGAGAAGACTCAGAGGATCCATAATTCCATATACTTGTGGAGGTAGTTGAATATTATTATTATTATTATTATTATTATTATTATAAAATGAGAGCGTGTGAGATACTTCAAAGACATCATTGCCAAGTGTCCATACATAACATCATACTTTCAAAGTTTCCATTCATAGTGTGATTTTCATTTATTTATTTTTCCTCTCTTGGAATTGGGATATTCGGATCCATTTCTAAGGAAACTTGAAATTCCAACCGAAAATAGTGATGGTTTTGAGTAAAAGAAGTGTTTTTGGCACCAATATTGAGATGGGGTTTGGCTTCATGGTTCTGGTTTTGGTGGCCTTATTGTTCAGTTTTAGTCCTATTTGTGTGTTTGGGGAAAAACATGAAAACCCTCAGAACCATAAGAAGCTGAGGTTTGACAAAAATGGAGAATTCAAGATTCTTCAGGTTGCAGATATGCACTATGCTAATGGAAAGTCCACACTCTGCTTGAATGTGTTACCTTCACAGAATGGTTCTTGTTCTGATCTCAACACCACTTCTTTTGTTCAAAGAATGATCCTTGCTGAGAAGCCTAATCTCATTGTCTTCACTGGTATTGTATACTATATATATAGTGTTCACTATTCAGTTCTTGTTATATGTTTACATTTTCATGTCATTTCTTTCTAATTTTTATAGATATCTTACTGTTGTTTAACTTTCACTTTTTCAGTGTGTTTTTGAGTAATTTTTCATTTTAACCCAAATTGGCTCAAAATTTGAATGGATTTGTTAAAAGACTTTTAAAGAACATATTGATTTAAGGTTTCTAGTTTTGGTAAAAAAATAGTCACACCCCAACATTTACTAATCAAAGACAAAGATAATGGAGTGTGTATATACCATATTGGTTTTTAGTTTGCATGGCTAAACAAGTTATAATTTGTATCTAGATACATTGATACGAATGACACTGATAGATATAACGTAGCTAAAATTTCAATTTAACTCTTAAAAATATTCTAATATTATAATTTTAAATGAATCGGCCGATTTTACAAAATTTTTATTAAGTCCGATAAATTTTATGATTAAATTTGGTTACGATTTCATATTTTACGTATTTAATTTACTCTTTTAAGTGTACGTAAAATCTTGATTTTCTCTGTCTTAAATACAACCCAACAAAGATAGTATAAGATAACTTAAGATGCAAATTTTTATTGTGATGTGGCAGGTGATAATATTTATGGTCGTGATTCCTCGGATTCGGCGAAATCAATGGATGCTGCATTTGCTCCTGCAATTGCATCAAACATTCCTTGGGTAGCTGTTTTGGGAAATCATGACCAAGAAGGATCCTTGTCTAGGGAAGGAGTGATGAAATACATTGTTGGTATGAAGAACACATTGTCTCAATTCAACCCTTCAGAAGTTCACACCATTGATGGTTTTGGAAACTATAACTTAGAAGTTGGAGGAGTTGAAGGCACTGATTTTGAAAATAAATCAGTGCTCAATCTTTACTTCATTGATAGTGGAGATTATTCTAAGGTTCCTTCAATTTCTGGTTACGATTGGATCAAGCCATCACAGCAACTCTGGTTCCAACGAACATCCGAAAAGCTCCAGGTACCGTTTTATATATACAGGCTATGTTTGGTTTTGAGAACAAGAAAAAACTGAACACTAAAAATAAGATACAAAAATTAATATTTTTATATTTTGTTTACTATAAATTAAATATAAAAAATAATAAATTATAAAAGTATAAATTACTCTCATTTTTTCTACAGACAAAATTTTAAAAAAAATATAAGATATAAAATATAATTATAAAAAATTAATAAAAATAATATAAAAAAATAAATTGTGCACTTAATACTTAATATTATTTTTGTATCCTTTTAGGGGTGAAAATAGGACACCTAGCTTGGCCTGTCATAATTTTGTTAAGGGTAAAGTATTAAATTGGTATTCTACGTTTGGACGTAATCTTATTTTAGTTTTTAAGGTTTAAAATATTTTATTTGAATATAAAAAAGTTTTATTTAGTTTCAATGTTGTCCTACCATAAGGTCAAAGTTAAATAATTAACGAAATGTCCTACATGACAGCAGTATAATAAAAAGATCGATAATTTATAGAACAAATACAAGCTCCAGAGATACAAAATCAACGTGAATACATCAATACATTTATTTATCATTCTTCTTGCAATTTAAATGAAATATTTTCTATAGAACTAAGGAGAATAATAAATAAATGTATTGATGCATCTACGATTGATTTTGTGCCTTTGGAGCTTGTACTTGTTCTCCATATTATCGACGTTGTTCTTGTACTGCTGTCATGTAGGACATTATGTTAATTATTTAACTTTGATCTCATTGTAGGACTAAATTGAAGCTAAATGAAACTTTTTTGAATTTAAATAGGATATTTTAAACCTTAAAAATCGAAACAGAATTACATCCAAATATAAATGACCAATTTAATACTTTACCCTTTTGTTAATAAGTTAAGTTTAGACTCACAAGACAAAATAGTCTAATAAACTAGTTAGGCCTGTAAATAATTTTTTATAATTAAAATCTTATTAAATTTATCATGTTTTATGATACTTTTTTTTATATTTTTAATACTTTAAAAGTTTAGATATTGTCATAAAGATTGAAGGTAATATATTGCATGTAAATAATAAAAAAAAAAACCGTAACTTTTTAAAATATTTTTTGTTTTATTTTGATAAAAAATTATATATATATTAGGCTTTTTACCAAGTTACATGTCACGTTTAGTATTAAAAAAAAAGTTTATAACAGGTTGCAAGTTAGGACATAATTTTGAGTCTCTATATTCTTATCTTAATATTGTACTTTTAAACAAACACAACCTATCCATTACAATGCGTGTTTGGTTTCTCATTTCACTTCAAATTTAAGCTATTTGGAACCGAAATAAGATGATTTAAATTTTAAACAGAGATTCTTTGTTACTTGTGCAGAAAGCATACAAAAGTGGACCAATGCCTCAGAAAAACTCTGCTCCTGGTCTTGCATACTTTCATATACCATTGCCTGAGTATGCTAGTTTTGATAAATCAAACTTCACAGGTGTCAAACTTGAACCAGATGGCAATGGCATTAGTTCTGCTAAGGTGAACTCCGGCTTCTTCGCGACGTTAGTCCAAGCCGGAGATGTGAAGGCAGTTTTCACCGGCCATGATCACCTCAATGACTTCTGTGGTAAGTTAACCGGCATAAACCTATGTTATGCCGGAGGATTCGGATACCATGCATATGGAAAGGCTGGATGGTCTAGGAGATCAAGAGTGGTGGTAGCTCGCTTGGAGAAGACGCCGGAAGGAGCTTGGGGAGATGTCAAGTCAATAAATACCTGGAAACGCCTCGACGATCAAAATTTTACTCAAATTGATGGACAAGTCCTTTGGAGCAGGAGCTTTGGAAGTAAGATATCCTGGAATACTTGCAGTAATCTTTTGGCTTTCTTGTTACTAAATTATGTTGCTAAATTTTCTTAGCATATTGCAAATGAAAAATCATCATGTTGTTACTTTAAGAGAAGGGGGAAAGTGAGATGGAAAATTATTGTGTTGTAAACTAAAGTTCTTTGAAGGAAATTAGGTAAACAGTGCTAAATTATTATGTGATTTTAGAACAATGTTTATTGCATAATTATGAACTACCTATGTTTTTTGTATTATGTTCTTGTCATGTGAAAAATCAGTGCCTAGAGGTTCATGTTCTTAAATACTAAAAAAATTAATGTGCTCTATGTTGTTCTTTTGTGGATTTCATTGCAGGAAAATCATAAGTGAAACAAACAAAATGGTGGAGAACTTTGAGAATTTAGAAAGTGATGCAGACAAGTGATAGTATCCACATACATGACATGAAGATGATTTATTTTGGAGTTTGTTATAGGTTGTTATAAATTATATTGTTGTTAAGATGGTCATGATTCATCAATTGTGATGCTATCTAGCAGTTAATTTTTTGTCTTGAGCTATACATATTAAATGAAAAATTGTTCATTTTAATTTTTTTAATATTTTTTGGAATCACAATATGATTTGCAAACAACAGACTAAAAACATTTTTCATGTGTGAGCATATGCTATATTTTTTAGTAGTGGTGAATAATAACTTAAGATTTAATTGCAGTCCTATAATCTATGCAAAAATTGTGGTTACTTTTTGAATCTAAAATAAGAATTTGTATATTCAATCATCAATCTGTGCATGGCATTGATATAGAAGTAGCCACATTAGTTACAAAACCATGTTTCATTAATATTTTTCATTACAGACTTACATAATTTCATTCACAATTGTCCTTAACAAGGATAAAAACCTGAGAAATAGTAAAACATAAATAAGATCAGCAAAAACAAAAAAATAATTATAAATTGAAAATCAAATTACTCAATCTAAATAAAAAATCTTATATAAATACAAATGTAACATATCATATCTAGACATGTTTACGATGAACATGTCTGAATATGAAGAGCTATACTTTATCTATACAAGAATTTTTTAATTGGTTCAACTTACGGCGAAAATAATAGCATGGCCATGATTAGCAAGGTGTGCAAAGAGGTTGTCGATAGGGCCGGTGCTGGTGTAAATGTGTTGGAACCATGCTCCCATAACAGCCAACATGACCAACTTTCCATTTTTAATCTTTTTTTACTTAAGATAGAACCTGTAGTATCATTACTAGAAAAAAGATCAATATTGAAATTAGTAAAAAATGGTGACTGAGTAGAGAGAATTGACTCAAAAGAGGAGAAACTAGACAATATGTGATACTTCCAGAATAAAACATAACGAGATATACGAATACGTCGAGAGATAGAATCCCAATAACGATAACTCTTGTGTTCAGTGCCAAAACCAAGTAAACAACACATGCGAACCCAAGATTCAAGTTTATTATGTTCATGAGGCTGAAGAAGGACAACACAGACACAACCAAAAACACAAATAGAATTGTAATATGGAGAAGTATGATAAAGATGCTTAAAGGGAGTAGTGTTATCAAGGACAAAAGAAGGAAGTCTATTGATAACATGAACAGCAGTAAGAACAGTTTCACCCCAAGTACGCTCAGAACACGGAAAAGAAATAAACATTACACGAACGGAGTCAAGAATGTGACGGTGTTTGCATTCAACTCTTCCATTTTGTTGAGAGGTACCACTACAAGAAAACTCAGATAAAGTACCCCGTGCAACAAGAAAACTTAAAAGTCTAGTGTCTCGATATTCCATAGCATTATCGTGTCAGAAGATTTTAATGACCTTGAAAAACTGAATTTTAATCATAGTAACAAAGTTAATATAAAGTTGAGGCAGCTCATGATGATTAGTCATCAGATAAACTCAAGTAAAACATGAATAATCATCAATAAATACTACAAAGTATCGAGCACCTCCCATAGAAGCGGTAGGAGCGGGACCCCAAACATCAGAGTGAATAAGATCAAAAGGAGAGCAAACAAGAGATGAATTATTATGAAAAGATAAAGTTAGTTGTTTTGCAGTTTGACAAGAAATTCAATCAAAGAACTCATTATTAACTTGACCTAAAATACCCGTAGACATAAGAAGACACAATTTTTCTAAAGAAATATGGGCAAGACGGTGATGCCACAAGTAAAATGTAGATGGAGAAGAAATAACACAGAGATTTGATACAGAAGGAACATGAAGATTCTCGAGTCCAAACAATTTTTGATGATCTGTCCCATCTGACGATCCTGCACACGACAACCAAAAATAGAAAAATTGACATTAAAATCGAGATCAACAAGTTGACCAACAAAGATAATATTAAAGTTTAATTTTGGAATAAAAATAAAATAAGTATCAGGAAATTAAAATTTGACTGTGAAATAAAACCCTTATGTGTCGCATGCAAGAGAAAACCATTAGCATTGTTGATAGAAGGTACATTTGTAGTGGTAGACAAAGATGAGAAAAGATGGCAAAAATGAAACATGTGATTAAAGCAACCAGAATCAAAATACCATTTACAATTACTTGGAGAAGTGAAAAGAGCAGCAAGGGTATTATTAGAAAAGGAGAGAAATTTCTTAAGGAGAGACTCAATGTGGGATGGAGAGACAGAAAGTGGGTTGAGAGAAGCAGAGTTGATGGATTTAGTAACAACAACAGTAATAGAAGCAAACACATTCTTAGAGTAGTTGGGACGAGATTGATACTTGTTTTGATCTGAACGTGGTGAGCGAGTAGGAGAGGTAGTAATCAAGTGTTCTAAAAGCTTGCAATAATGGCAGAACAGTTTTGGACAATTAGAGCCAATGTGACATTTTTGTTTGCTTTTTTGACATTCAATAGAAAGACAGTCTGAGAAGAGATACCCAGAACGGTTATAATTGCAACAAAATTTACCCTTTCTATCTATGCCAGCAAAAACAGTTTCACTCTTATAGAGAGTCAATCTTAGGCGCGTTTCTTCATACTTAAGACGAGGAAGAACATCTTCAAGACTAGAAAAGGGATTCTGATGAAGAAGAGAAGCTCTAACTAACTCATAGTCATCAATAAGTGTCATAAGGAACTGTATATAAGACGTGTTCGGTTGCAATAACCCTCATTTGCCTTAACATTAGTTGAATCTTTAAGAATAGGCTCACAAGAGGTCAATTGATCCCAAAGAATATTCATCTGAGCAAGAAAATAAAAAACTGCTTGTCCATATTTTTGCTTAAGACTATGAAACTCTTTTAGTAGTTGGTACTAATGAGAGAGGTTAGAAATAGTATAACATTTTTCTAAATGATCCCATACCTCTTTAACAATTTCAAAACGCCCAAACCGTAAATGAATGTCCGGAGTAGAGGTGTTGTGAAACCAAGTGACAATCTAGTAATTTTTACTATCTCAATCTTCCAATTTTTCTGTAAAATCTTTCTCAACATTCTCTTTGAATTTGGAGGTCCCTTCTTTTGATTTTTCAGTCACAGATGGTTTAATAGGACAAATAATATCACCATTTACGCAGCGCCACAATTTGCTCCCTTTAAGAAATTCTCTCATGGCTTCAACCTAATAAGCATAGTTAGAACTATTAAGGATAACAGGAATAGACTGAAAAATATCCGATTTTTCCATAATAGCAGATACAAAAATAAAAAGAGAGAAGAAACTGCAAGATTGGAGCAAAGAATAAGAAAACAGAGAACAAAATCGAAAAAAGTTCACTAAAAAATTTTAGGAGGGATCCCACTATGTGCCACGTCATTCAATGAAAGATACATGGCAGCGTCTGAACGGAGGAGAAAACACGTCAACGCTAACTCAGCCAAGCTAGCACACGGGTCAACTAATAGGCCATATCGGATCCAAATTTGGGCCTAACACGATGGCACTTGGGTCATCGAACGGGTCAGATGGGTACAGTTGCGAGTTGGGTGGGGACTGGTGGGATTGCGGGTCGCGACACTTGGATAGCTTCTAGGCCATTGATCTGGGGCTCAATCTGACGACGTTGGATGAGTCTGGAAAGGAGAAAAAAACTAGTTGCGGCGGCGTGTCAGGAGATTTTCGGTGACGAATTTGAATTCGTTGGACTCGTAATGATGAGATGAATACAATAGTATGGTCAGTGATGAAGCACGCGGTCAAAAAGGTGAGCGAAAAATAGAAACAAAACATTACGAAAAGAGAAAACAAAAGGGCATGAACTATTTTTCATGGAGAAAAAAAACATATGTTCTTGATATCATGTTAAGAGCAAGAGAGTAATTTGAAAAAAAAGTTATGTATTATTGAGTGTATTCTAAATTTCTAATAATACAATATAGAAGGATATATATAGATGCTAGAAGAATCAAAACAATAAAAGTGTAATATTTTATAATAAATATACAGTTATATTAAATAAATATTGATGCTGATCTTAATTGATTCTAATTAGGGAAGTTCTATGGTGGTATTGATTTTGGTGGCTAAGGGTGGCATAAGTTTGACCAATAAATAAAATATTGACATATGATAAGAAAATTAAATCTAAAATCAAAATTATTCTCTCTTTCTCTTATAAGTTTTTATGATTATTTTGACCAAAATAATTTCTTATAATTATTTTCATAATTATAAAAAATAATATGAAAAAATAACATA
>NC_029773.3:5668237-5692158 GCF_000817695.3 Arachis duranensis | reverse complement strand
GATGTTATTTTTAGAAATTATTAAAAATAATAATAATAAAAATAATTATAAAAATTATTTTAGTAAAAATAATTATAAAAATTATTTTTTAAAAATAAAATAATAATAAAATAGTAATTATAAATATAATTATAAAACTATTTTGGTATTATTTTTTTAAATTATTTTTTATAATTATGAAAATAATTATAAGAAATTATTTTGATAAAAATAATCATAAAAAATTATAGGAGAGAGAAAATTATTTTGATTTTTGATTTAATTTTCTTATCATATGTCAATATTTTATTTGTTGGTCAAATTTATGCCACTTTTAGCCACCAAAACCAATTCCAGCATAGAACTTCATTTCTAATTATACTCTAACAATTTAGATCATTAATTTAAAAAATAAAAATGGATTATATGAAATTAATCATAAACGAATTGGAAGTGATGGAAAAAAAAAATAGCAATTTTTTATTAAACTTGCCTATGTTAATTTCAGTTTATTGATAAAATAATACTAACATTGTTTTACTCATTTATTTAATTGAATTTTGATTATTGATATTTTTATATTTTAGAGATTCACTATTCAAAAGTTTACTAGTAATAGCTTTCTTCATAAAAATATATGTAATGTATTCCTACATTTTTTTCCTAATTTGATATATGAAAAGGATCACTAAAAAAATTAAATTAATTATTTACAAAGTTAAATCTTAAATAATAATTAATTAAAATAATTGAATAAAAAATTAATAATTAAAATAGATGCATGCATATCACTTATAAATAATTTTAAACATATTTATATATCATGTTTGTATACATGTCCTTCTTGTATATTCTAATATAGGGTAATATAATGTAGAAAAAATTTCAAGTATACCAGTGTTCCAATTATTTTAATCGTTGATTTCAATTAATATATATTATATATATTTTTTATAATTCAGATCAACAATTAAAATAACTGGAACACCGATATTTCTAATATACTTAAAACTCTTCCTATAATGTATATAATGTAAGTGAACTCCTTGATTCCAAGTTGGGAGCCAAACAATGAATGAATTATGTCTGGCCTATAGAAAATAGTACTAACTATTAAGTGTATTCAATATATTTTAAGATTCTTAAAATATATTGAATACATGTTTTAAGAATATTTCTAATAATTTTTTAAATATATTTTGTAAATATTATACATAAATTTAAGTAATTTTAAATATATTTTTAATAATATTAAATATGCTCTAGGTTACAAACTAGGGTATCCTTCTTTTTATTTAATAAATATTTAGAAGTATGTAGATATGGAGGAGGTAGGTGAATATCATTAGATGTATTAAATTACATCAAGTTCTTCTAAGAAAACATAGCACAAATCAATGGTTGAGAAGACTCAGAGGATCCATAATTCCATATACTTGCGGAGGTAGTTGAATATTATTATTATTATTATTATTATTATTATTATTATAAAATGAGAGCGTGTGAGATACTTTAAAGACATCATTGCCAAGTGTCCATACAAAACATCATACTTTCAAAGTTTCCTTTCATAGTGTGATTTTCATTTTTTTTTTCCTCTCTTGGAATTGAGATATTCGGATCCATTTCTAAGGAAACTTGAAATTCCAATGATGTGTATGTAACTATGAATGTTCATCTATAAATGTTATCATATCCTTTGGTTTGTGGCAGAGAATTTAATGGCTTTTTAGAAAAACAATCATTCATTCAATTTATTACACATACCTGTCAACTTTCAACTACTTATCTATAAATATCATCCCAAGATAAAGACACCCCAAAGTTTTTAGCACTATGCTTTGTCCTCATCCTTATTCCTAGAGAACAAAGCAATGAAATTTGACTCAATCATCATCATTTATTAACCCAAAAAAAAAAAGGATAGTAGCTGAAGAGTTTTCTGAATACTCTTTTGTTCTCTCTATATGTGTGTATCTGTTTATAATTCAGCATCCAATCATCCATAGTAGCAGGTGAAAAGTTCAGATTTTGAATTCTGTTGGGGACTCAAATCACCAAAATAGTGATGGTTTTGAGTAAAAGAAGTGTTTTTGGCACCAATATTGAGATGGGGTTTGGCTTCATGGTTCTGGTTTTGGTGGCCTTATTGTTCAGTTTTAGTCCTATTTGTGTGTTTGGGGAAAAACATGAAAACCCTCAGAGCCAGAAGAAGCTGAGGTTTGACAAAAATGGAGAATTCAAGATTCTTCAGGTTGCAGATATGCACTATGCTAATGGAAAGTCCACACTCTGCTTGAATGTGTTACCTTCACAGAATGGTTCTTGTTCTGATCTCAACACCACTTCTTTTGTTCAAAGAATGATCCTTGCTGAGAAGCCTAATCTCATTGTCTTCACTGGTATTGTATACTATATATATAGTGTTCACTATTCAGTTCTTGTTATATGTTTACCTTTTCATGTCATTTCTTTCTAATTTTTATAGATATCTTACTGTTGTTTAACTTTCACTTTTTCAGTGTGTTTTTGAGTAACTTTTCATTTTAACCCAAATCGGCTCAAAATTTGAATGGATTTGTTAAAAGACTTTTAAAGAACATATTGATTTAAGGTTTCTAGTTTGGTAAAAAAATAGTTCACACCCCAACATTTACTAATCAGAGACAAAGATCATGGAGTGTGTATATACATATTAGTTTTTAGTTTTTAATTTACTTTTTCTTCTAATTCTAATCTTTGTTTGTTTGGGTAAACAAGTTATAATTTGTATTTAAATACATTGATACAATGACAATGAATGGAAAAATAATAGTGATAGATACAATCATAGTAACTAAAATCTCAATTTTCTTCTTAAACATCTTCCGATATTATGATTTTAAACGAGTCGGCTGATGTATTTAATTTACTTTTTTGGTATTACGTGAAATTTCGATTTTCTCTGCCTTGGATACAACAAAACAAAGATAGTATAAGATAACTTAAGGTGCAAATTTTTATTGTGATGCGGCAGGTGATAATATCTTTGGTGCTGATTCCTCGAATTCGGCGAAATCAATGGATGCTGCATTTGCTCCTGCAATTGCATCAAACATTCCTTGGGTAGCTGTTTTGGGAAATCATGACCAAGAAGGATCCCTGCATAGGGAAGGAGTGATGAAATACATTGTTGGTATGAAGAACACATTGTCTCAACTCAACCCTTCAGATGTTCACACCATTGATGGTTTTGGAAACTATAACTTAGAAGTTGGAGGAGTTGAAGGCACTGATTTTGAAAACAAATCAGTGCTCAATCTTTACTTCATTGATAGTGGAGATTATTATAAGGATCCTTCAATTTCTTTTTATGATTGGATCAAGCCATCACAGCAACTCTGGTTCCAACAAACATCCCAAAAGCTCCAGGTACTGTTCTATTGTTTGGTTTTGATAACAGAGAAAGATTGAATACTGAGAACAGAAAAAGATTAAACACAGATTATTTGTTACTTGTGCAGAAAGCATACAAAAGTGGACCAATGCCTCAGAAAAACTCTGCTCCTGGTCTTGCATACTTTCATATACCATTGCCTGAGTATGCTAGTTTTGACAAATCAAACTTCACAGGTGTCAAACTTGAACCGGATGGCAATGGCATTAGTTCTGCTAAGGTGAATTCCGGCTTCTTCGCGACATTAGTCCAAGCTGGAGATGTGAAGGCAGTTTTCACCGGCCATGATCACCTCAATGACTTCTGTGGTAAGTTAACCGGCATAAACCTATGTTATGCCGGAGGATTCGGATACCATGCATATGGAAAGGCTGGATGGTCTAGGAGATCAAGAGTGGTGGTAGCTCGCTTGGAGAAGACGCCGGAAGGAGCTTGGGGAGATGTCAAGTCAATAAATACCTGGAAACGCCTCGACGATCAAAATTTTACTCAAATTGATGGACAAGTCCTTTGGAGCAAGAGCTTTGGAAGTAAGATATCCTGGAATACTTGCAGTAATCTTTTGGCTTTCTTGTTACTAAATTATGTTACTAAATTTTCTTAGCATATTGCAAATGAAAAATCATCATGTCGTTACTTTAAGAAAAGGGGGAAAGTGGGATATGGAAAATTATTCTGTTGTAATTTGTAAACTAAAGTCCTCTGAAGGAAATTAGGTAAGCAGTGCTAAATTATTATGTGATTTTAGAACAATGCTTATTGCATAATTATGAACTACCTATGGTTTTTGTATTATGTTCTTGTCATGTGAAAAATCTGTGGCTAGAGGTTCATCATGTTCTTATTACTAAAAAAATTAATGTGCTCTATGTTGTTCTTTTTTGGATTTCATTGCAGGAAAACCATAGGTGAGAAAAACAAAATAGTGGGGAACTTTGGGAATTTAAAAAGTGATGCAGACAAGTGATAGTATGCACATACATGACATGAAGATGATTTACTTTGGAGTTTGTTATAAGATGCTATAAATTATATTGTTGTACTTGTTAAGATGGGCATGATTCATCAATTTTGATGCTATCTAGCAGTTAATTTTTTTCTCTTAAGCTATAGTAAATGAAAAAATGTTAATTTTATTTTTTGTTTTATATTTTTTTGGGACCACAATATACTTTGCAAATAATAGAGCAAAAGCATTTTCATGTGTGAGCGTATGCTATATTCTTTAGTGGTGAATAATAACTTAGGATATAATTGCAGTCCTATAATCTATGCAAAAATTGTGGTTACTTCTTGAATCTAAAATAAGAATTTGTACATTCAATTATCAATCTGTGCATAACATTGATATAGAAGTAGCCACATTAGTTACAAAACCATGTTTCATCAATGTTTCTCATTACAGGCTTGCACAATCTCACTCACAATTGTCCTTAACATTCTCACTTGGGAGTGAAAGCCTGAAAAATAGTAAAACATAAATAAGATCAGCAAAAACAAAAACATAATTGTAAATTGAAAGTCAAATTATTCAATCTAAAAAAAATCTTATATAGATACAAATCTAATACGTTATATTCAGACATGTTCACACGTCATATTTAGACATGTTTACCATGAACATGTCTAAATATGACAAACTAGACTTGTATCTATACAAGAATTTCTTGATTGGTTCAACTTACGGCGAAAACAGTAGCATGGCCAGGATCAGCAAGGTGTGCAAAGAGGTTGTCGATAGGGCCGGTGCCGGTGTAAATGTGCTGGAACCATGCTCCCATAACAGCCAACATGGCCAACCTTCCATTCTTGATCTCCTTTGTTCTCAACTCCTTGATCTTCTCAGGTGAACCGCTACCCCATCCGAGAGGGTCAAACCATAGGCCACCGGGATACCCTACATCAGTTCCGGTGAGCTTGTTGTTAGGGAAGATAGGGTCAGTGTTAACACAGCCTGGCTTGATGATATCAGCCCATCTTCGTCCCTCGGCCCAGCCGATGAAGATGAGCTCAACTATGAAGAGTGTGGTGGTGTCTGTGAAGTACTCTTGCTCCCCAGCAGTATACCATGAAGGTGTGTTTAGGATCCCAATCTTAGTTAGGAATTCCGGGATGAAGATGCCGGCGGCGCCTAACATAGCCCATCTGCAGTGCACAAGCTCTGCTTGAACATTCCATCTTAGGCTCTCTGGGTCAGATCCTGTTGAATCACAACTAGCTCTTATGAGTTTACGAGTCGAGTTCTACAATTCGAGTTAACCTTAGCTCCACGAGTTTAGGTGAACTCTCGAATTTGATAAAAATACTTGTATCAAGTTCATTTTAAGGATCTTCCTTAAGATGAATAATTTAGAAGTGTACATTCATCTTAAGAAAAATGTTCAGATGACATCATTTGATTTGAGAATTTGATGAAATAAACATAAACTTGGTCTAAATATTCTAATAGATACTTCTAAGGATGCTAATTAAATTTCTGTTAATCTCAACATTCTTAACAAAAATCACACATCAAACTTCATACCTTAATATCAATTTAGTATCAAACCATGAGTAAAAGTGAAAACAAAGAGTAGATTTTCAGTGTGAAAACTACAAATTCTGATTCAAAATATATATCAAGTTGACAAACTAGAACAATAAAATATCAATATATCTAAACATATCAAAAAATCAATGTATCTCGACAATAGATTCGATTTTTTAGTATTCTACTTTATCTAACTCGACAATTATTTTGAAATAGAAGTTAGACAGTGTAAATAAAGTTGAATCAAACGCATTCGAATTAAAATCTGCAAATTGATTCACAGTTACCAAGTCCTAGAGGATCAAATCCAAAGTCTCCGGGGAGACTGCCATCGAGCCAAGGCGGAGGAGTGCTGCCGGGGAACCAAAGGGGCCTATCAGGATCAGCTGCTACACACACTGTGGTGCTGGATCTAGCTCCAGTAGTTGGTGCTGTGAAGTTGTTCAACTTCAGCTTCCTTCCACTAAGAAATGAAGCTTTTGTGGTTCCCAACTGTGATCCATTCTTCTGAGAACTGCATACACAAAAAGAATCAATCACCAAATCAGCTATGTATATTCTATATATGTAATTTCGTATTCTAACATATACTTTATACGAGTGTCAAATCATAGTTAGATATACAATTATGGTGGAAACTAAGGTGCAGTTAACATTTTGTGAAGATGATAATTATTTAACCACTTGAGTTTTCACATATAATTATTTGTGTCAGAATTTCTGCAACAAAAAAGTTTAGAATTTAATTCTTATTACTTGTTCTTTTGAATAAAGATAGAATTTAACCTAATTTATGCCTTTCATTTGGTGCATGACACATTTTTTCACATACTATTAACCAATAATACACAAAATATGATTATGTTCCAACTAATTTGACTCATGTAGATGCTCTTTCCGTTCAAAAATACATGTGAAATTGATAAGATTGGTGTATGAAAAAGTCATAGTATCTAATACATTAAACTTTTCATGTAACAAATTTTATTAAGCAATGTGATAGTTATTCTTGTAAGAAAAAAATAAAATAAAATAAAATATAAGAACATGATGAACAAGAGATGTGGTGGAACTTGCCTTGGGGAAGAGATGGCAACAGCTGCAATGGCAGAGGAAGCACAAGCAGAAGCCATGGCTGAGGAACTCAGCTTAGTTGATGAGTGATGAAAAGAAAAGGAAAATGCAATTATTATTGTAATTATTTTTGGTTACTATATGCAAGATTTTCTTATCTCAATGGATAGGTATGGGAACTATAAATTAGATGCTGTGTTGCCACGTGGCATGTAGAATCCAATTGGATAGATTTACATGGGAAAAAAAATCAGAATCTAGTGGCTCACATTTGAGAATCTGAGACAAAATTCTGTGGCAACACAAAATAATGGATCAAAGATCAATAATCAATTTGTGGGACAATATAGGTCTCTTAAATTAAATTAAAATGAAAAAAGAAAGAATAAGACCACGTTGACTTAACTCACTTCACATGCAATTTCATCAAGTTTCAAGATTTTTCCACATTAGAAGACTTAAATACTTAATCACAGAATCTCTAAAAAGTTTGAGGTTGATTGGAAATATTTGAGCTATAAATACTTGATTAATTTTTTTTGTAATGTAAAATTGTTTTAATACAAACTTTTAAATTTACAGCAACATAATTTAAAAATGTGTAAAATTATAAGTATCTAGGGTAATTAAATATGATATATATGAGAAAATAACAAAAATTCTCTGGTAACTGGCTAGCATAAAATTTTGAATGTATAATCGGTAATTATTTTTTGGTTAATTATTAGCTGATTTTTGTTATCTCTTAATTGAACCGAAATAACTATAATAAAAAAAATTATAAAGACAAATCTAACTAGAAACCTTTGTAAAATATAAAGTATGTAGATTGTGTCATTGTGCTATTGTAGAAGCAAACGTTTCTTTGTTTTTTAATTAAAAAAAACTAGCATTTTTTGACATGGAAAAAAGGCATCAAATTTAAATGGGCCGGTTTGGGCCACTGTAACGAAATCGGATTTAGTTGAGCCCAAAAGTTATTACGAAAAAAAAAATACAGTGAAAGATACTAACGACGTCGTTCCAGTAATTTATGCTAATTCTGATCTTCGTTGCCCTATTCATTTTTCAAAAACCCTAACCACCAAAACCCCCTTCAATTTTCTTCCACTTCAGCTCCAGCTTCAGTTTCAGCTACCAACTACAAGAAGAAGAATGGGTGCGAAAAGGAAGAAGAGGAGCAAGGGTTCCGATAGTGACGAAGATGATGAGAGAGATTCACCGCCACCAAAGAAGCAAGGAGCTTCTGCTTCCTCCGATTCCAATTCGATTAAGCAGAAATCGAAGAAGAAGGAGATACTTCCTTCGATGATAAAGAACAAGGAGAAGAGATCTGAGATCCATGCCAAGCTCAAACGCCAGAAGAAGCTTGAGAAGCGCAACAAGCTCAAGGAACGCCAAGCCGCTGAGAAAAGAGCTCTTGAGCTCGGCGAAGAGGTTCTACTTTGATTCAATTGTATTAATGTTTTTTTTTTCAAGAGAATAATTGCATTTGTTATTGGAATTTTTGGATTGGTGATTAGGATAAAAAATGTGATTTTTATGCTAAAATATCCTGATTTTGTTGCAGTTAAAAATAAAGATCACTATTTTTAGTTTTTTTTTTAAATTAAAATGTTGTCTAAGCTTGTGATTGTGATATGTTTTGAATGTTTATCTTAATTCACCGGAGTTGAATTGCTTCATTGTTTGTTTTGAACGGGTGCAGCCTCCAGAGAAGAAGGTTCCACGCACCATCGAGAACACCAGGGAATTCGACGAAACTGTTTGCATGCCCGACGATGAAGAGGTTTTTCTTTTTACACTGTCTCCCTTGATCCCATTTTTTTCACTTCAAAGTTGATTAATTTGAGCCTTTCTTTTCTATGTTCTGCTTTTGAGTAGTCTGCTAGCTCCTAGGAGGGAAAATAAGAAAAAGCATATAGAAAGCTGTTAAGAAAGAAGTTGGCGTATATTTTCTTTACAGATATGGTTTATGACACTGCGCACACAATGTAGTTGTTTAGTTGACATGCTTAGTTGTACATTTTGAGTTAGTTCTTGTTAGAATTAAGGTTTTAGTTTTTGTTGTACTTAGACTCTAGAATAAGATTTGATTCAAAGTTCAAACATGTGTATAAATGTGGGTAATTGGTATTATATCTTTAGTTAAGTTGATGGTAGAATTACTTCTGGTGGTAATTTCACCTTTTTTTCTACAGAGGAATATGCATCATTGTGATTTACTAATCAGATGATATTCATAATTTTTAATCATGTTTAGTTTTAATTTCCTTTTTTTTATTTTGCATGTTGAATTGCAACTGATATGATTTTAACTGTTTGTTTAAAAAATGCTTTATTTGATTTTTTTTTTGTATTTTTTGCAGTTATTTGCAGGAAATGATGCTGATGAGTTCAGCAAAATTTTGAGCCAGCAGCAAACCCCAAAGATATTAATCACCACATGCCGTTTCAATTCTTCGGTAGGTCTGCTACATGGTATTGCTTTTGTCCATTATGCCTTTTTACTTCCTTTGCCTTGTTTCTTACATGTTTGCATCTTTTGGTTGAAAATAACTTAATCTGCAGAGGGGACCTGCTTTTATATCAGAATTGCTTTCTGTTATACCAAATGCACATTACTTCAAGAGAGGAACCTATGATTTAAAAAAGGTAATGGGCGTCTGTTCTCTATGTAGGTGTTTAATATGGAGAGTCCATTTGAATCTTCTTTCTAATTTTGATGTGAATGTCAGATTGTAGAATATGCGAAGAAAAAGGACTTCACTTCTATGGTGGTTGTTCACACCAATCGCCGTGAGCCAGGTAGGTTCAGGTCCTAGATAAGTTTAATGTTTTCACAATGTTATTTGTAGGGTACTTATGCCTTTTCCTTTAGATTTCAGTGTGATGCCTATACAACATTTTAATTCCTCACTACATTGATTTGCAGATGCTCTCTTAATCATTGGATTGCCTGATGGACCTACTGCTCACTTCAAGCTTTCAAAGCTTGTTTTGCGCAAGGATATAAAGGTATGATATTTGTTCTTCATAAACATGATAATTTGTATGGGTCTATGGAATTGGTCTGCATATTTTTCAGTATGACTACAAAATTCATGCGCAAAATCGTGGGTGGAAAAAGAAAATGTTTTATGATGCGGTGCCTCAAGTCAAGAGGTGTTAGCCATTCTAACATATTTTGGTTGGGTTCCTTTTTGTATTTGCATTCATATACAAGAAACAATTACTTTAAGTTCCGTAAGTGTATACATATATCGGCCTTTGTTAATAGGAAATATTGGTAGATGAATCCATTTCTATTGATGTTAAGTGTGGCATGTTATGTCAAAGGTAAGTAGGCAATGAAGTATCCAACTTCTGTTGTTGATTGTATTATATTTTCCCTTTCAGAATCATGGAAATCCAACCAGTCACAAGCCTGAGCTTGTGTTCAATAACTTCACAACGCGTTTGGGGCATCGAGTTGCAAGGTCAGTCTTTACTCTTATGCTTAGTTTCTTATATGTTTCATTTGTTGTTTAACATTTATATGTTACTGGATGTGCTTCATTCTAAATTCTGGTATATTCAGATGTATGTATAATTGAAATGATGTTGTACTTGTGAGTGTTATTTTTTAAGAATTATTTTGAAAAGGGTGCAAACAATCACAAGGCTACCTTTCCTATTCTCCAAATTATCAATATTTTCTCTAGATCCTTGTCTGTTTGTGTAGCAATACTTTGTGTAATCTTTTACCCATCTTTTAAATCTCCTTATTTAATGATTTTTCCTCCTTTTAAATAGATTGATACAGTCACTTTTCCCACAAGAACCAGAATTTAAAGGCCGACGAGTGGTTACGTTCCACAATCAGAGAGACTTCATATTCTTCCGACATCATCGGTATATATCCCTTTGACTTACAAGCTACTAATATTGTCTACTTTTTACACTATTAATGATTTCATTTCCTGTTGTTAAGGTATATCTTTGAAACCAAAGAAATTAAAAAGACTGATACTAAAGGTAAAAAGGACGAAAAGGGGACAAATGAGAAAGTTCCTGATCACAAAACAATAGCTCGTCTTCAGGTTCGTGTCAGCTCTTTGCTATTTGCTTTTCATTTACCACTAAAACTCTACTTGTTGACTATTTGGTATTTATGTTAAACATGGCTCTGATGTTTTGCATTTACCTTCATTTTGGCCCTAATGTTTCTTATACTTCTTAGTGTTCAGCATTTTAGCTAATTATTCATTCGAGCATTGTTACTGTTTGAGGCCTCCAAACCTGTCTCTAATGAATTCTTTGAAAATGCAGGAATGTGGCCCTCGTTTCACATTGAAATTGATCAGCCTGCAGCATGGAACATTTGACTCCAAGGGAGGAGAATATGAGTGGGTTCATAAGGTAATTTACTTGTTAATCAAGCCTTATTGCTGTTTCAATTCCTTATATGACTTTGCTAATCATTTCTACTGTCTTCTTAACACTGCTGTTTTTTTGTTTCTGTTTCTGTTTTCTATCTGTCCTTGTTCTTCTTTTACCTCACTTTTAGCCGGAAATGGATACAAGTCGGAGGAGGTTTTTCCTATAGTTCATGGAGAGTTGCATTTTGGAAGTTATTTCTTTTGGAGTAGGTTTTATCTGACAAAGATCGTTGCTTATCTTGAAGTTGTGGCAATCTGTCAGCATGGTTTTTCATGTATTTCCCCCCTTGCTTTTGGGGTCTAAATTCCTCAAATCTCTGTATACCAGTGCTCAGTTTTGACCTTATGTCCATTGTTAGTTCTCACAATTTAAATATAGTTTCTTAACTTGGAAATTGTTTGCTTCTACCATATTGATTTTCTTGAGCACCATTGCTTTTATTCATGTGCAACAATTTTATAAAAGCTTAGGCAAATTTAGATAATTGATTCCAAATGAGCTGTACCATCTGTACTTTATGGCTTCATCAGGGATATGAATGTAACATACCAATCTAGAAATGACAAGCAAGAATTGTTATTCAAATATTATGGAATTGAATTTATTATATTTATTATTATTATTAGTAGTAGAAGAAGTAGTAGTAGTGTTACTATTTTATAGTGTTTGAATTTCTAAGATGATTCTGGGAGGTGTTCCAAACTTTAATAATCTTTTTTATATATATTATTGTAATTGCTATTAATATTAGGTCTTATCCATGGAAAGAGATTAGCCATATGATGGATGAAACAAGCTGTGATCTTGTCAAACTCTTGATACAACTTCTGTGATCTGTCTTTAGTTAGGTCCACACGGTTCAACCGCTCTAATATCAATCAAATTGTGCTTCACCAATATTTTCAAAAATATCTAGGGTTTGTTTGGTTCTTAATTTTTAATATTATGTTTTTCTATGAATAAGTTTATCATCTAGTTTTATTCCTCTTTTTTTAATGCTATCTATTTTTGAGATCGTGAATGAAACTATGACAGAGTGGAAGCATGAAAACAATTATTTATTAAAAAAATAATTCTAATTCTAAGACTATAACTTTAGATTGTTGAGGCGTTATTGTCTTTTGGTCATTTTGAACAGTTGGGAAGAAAAATAAATGTTGCAGATGAAATTGTTTCCTCTTTTCTTTGATATTGGCCTTTCCATTAATCAAAAGGTGAATTGGATACTTATCCTTAACATATACCATACCCCACGCTGCCAAATTTATCATCAATTATCACTTAATGTGGTCCATTGTCTACCATGTGTTCCTTATCTTTTTTTTTCCCCTTCTTTTATAATATAATTTTAATTTTAATAAAACATGGTCATAATTCACAACTCTAAGAAGTGAGAAATTACTGTCTCAATGAGTAAAAGATAAAGACCAGAAACAAAAACCAAGATAAAGTCATCTTTCCTTAAACACCAAAAGCTAGATTTAATTTGTTCCACCAAAAAGACTTGTGTTAGCATATACGTTAAGTATAGTGTTAATCACCTATTTATTATTAAGGATTTAATTAGAGAGTTATTTTTTCTTGTTAACATCAGTTATTTTTTTTAATTTATCTTAACTTTTAAATTATAAATTTTTAAATTCTAACTTCTAATTCTAAATCTTCTAAAAAATAAGGCTAGAAAATCAATTTTATAATGAAAAAGGGTTAATATTGATTAATTAAAAATTAATTCATATATTTATTCTATTTTGTATCATTAAGTGAGGTGCCGACTTACTTTCAATAAAATTTTTTATTGTGAAAAAAAAGTGAGTTTGTATGTGTATTATACTTGATATTAATATGCATATATAACGTTAATCTTCCATCACATATAATATATCTCATTCCATTTTTCGTTTTATTTCCTATATGACTTATTTATTAGTCATTTTTATTTTTAGGCAAGTGGATGCTGTCATGGTGTACACTTGTAATGTTTTATATTTTTTTTTTGTCTACCGTCTTTTTTAATCTGATAGACTAAGAATTAATTTATTATAGATCTGAATTCTATTTAAAAATTTATTGTTAGTCAATAAATTACTATATAATATATACATAAAATAAAATTCAAACTTCAAATACTTATTTAAGCAGATGAATAAATTAATCACTCCATTTCAAATTGTTTGTTTATCTTATATGCATGGAGGTGATTTTAAAATCATAAGGAAAAGGGACACCGACATGTATAATTTGCATTTCTTTCCTAAACTTTGGTTAACCACAAAAATTTGCATTCCGTGTCCATTTAGATATTAATAAAATAGGGGGATGAAGCAATCATTATTTGAAAAAAAAAAAAGAAATTAAAGGAAAAAAGGAAAAGAGGAATTGAAGGAGGGAGGTATAAATAACCATTTGACTCTTGAATAAAACTATATTAATGAAAACTGGATAACGATAAAGTATTACTAAACAATCACAACAATAGCAGAAACTTTTCTCTTTTAGGAAGGTTGATTTTTTATATGATGTCAATGTTATATTTTGTAACCGGCCTGCTATGAAAACCACAGTATTATTTTAATAATAATAATAGTCATAATAATATAATACCTTTCGTACAAAAAAAGGATCAATTTGTTTTCTCAAAATTATTCCAAAATTTGGATGAATAATAATATTATAAAAGTGCAAACATTATAATAGGTCCAAATCAGTATCCTATTAAGCATGGATTAGTGAAAATATTATTTTTCAAGATTACGTTATGTAAACTCAAAAAATTAGTTATTAAATTAATTATTTATATAAAATATATATTATGATATAAATATATACATTAAAAATATATAATATAATAGATATAATTTTATATAAAAATATAATAATTGATTTAATAGTTAATTTTTTGTATGTATATAACATTTTATTATTTTTGCAAGAACAAACTACTAATTAGATATTTGAATATTTCGCAAAGATTTATAGATTCCTTATTGGCATTAACCAAACAAAAAAGGTATCAAATTGAATATACGTACTTTAGGTTTGGCACTGATTATTTACTAAGTTTAATATGTAATTTTTTTTTTATAAAGGTTACTTGGATCATCAGTCTCATTTTTAAAAATTCTTCTTTTTGGAGGAATTGGTGTTGTAGAAAATAAGTAACACCGACTAATTCGTCCACTTAAATAAGTATCGAGATTTAAATTCTGTTTTATGCATGTAATAATTTATTAATTAATAATAAATTCTTAAATAAAATTCAGATTTATAATAAATTAATCTTGCTCGATCGAATTGAGAAATACTATAAATAATAAAAAAATAAATAAATAATCAATGAAACAGTAAAAAATAATAACAATAATTCTTTGGTAAATTACTATGACCAAAAAATTTTACTAGTTTATTCCTTTCTTTTTCATAGGAAGATGATGATTGATTTCTCTGAACTTCCAAGGCAAACAAAGAGAAGAAGAAAGGAATAAATTCCATTCACATTCTTCTTTCTGCTAGGGCATCACTTCACCCACAATTTGATGATGTTAAAAAATATTCAGATTAAAATATTGCTAACCTAACTCAACCAATTGGGAAAGCTTATTCCATTCTAAAATAGAAAGAATAATTTAAATACTTTTCTATGGTAAATTTACCACTACATGAATTATTTTAATACTAAAAATTTGATTAAAATAATAAATAAGCCAATATATCCAATAAATTCTTTTGAAAACTACTAAAAAATATAAATTTATTAAAAACTAAAAATATTCAAATTTAGGGACTAATTTAAATGATTAATATTATTCTAAAGTTTACCTTAGTGGGAAGGCTAATTAATTTAGAGTTACGGTATCTATGAATTATTGTAAATTAGAAAAAAAAAAGACACACTGGTTGAGTCAACCAATACCATTCATAAAACTACATATTTAATTATTTCTCCATAATATAATAATGCACAATATAATGAATGACATAACAAAATTATTAGTCATAGATATACTATAGATCAAAATTAAATAATAAATAAATAAATGTCTATTTGCATAGGCGTGTTGCCCAGTTGCCTTGCTGATAATGCAGTAATGCTAGTTGCTTCATAAAGTGTCCTTCATTGATAATTAAAAAAAAATGAAACAAAAATTAGAAAACATAATAAAAGAAAAAGAATAAAAATAAGATTCCAATTTCACGGAAACAGCATCGCACCTCTCTCTCTCTCTCTCTCTCTTCCATAAACAGTCATCTAACAACGAATCCAGGACAAAAGCTCTCTCTTTCTCTATATATACTACTCATACAACGAATGGAACAACGTTAACGACAAAAGAAGGCTTAAAAAGGAGCTTCAATTATATTTGCTTTTCAAAGCTTCATTTATTCAAACGCTGCTATTATTAGTGACCCATTTCAGCTTCTTACAGAAAGCACAAAACTTTGCTTCTATTTTTTCCAGAACCTTCTTTTCTTAGTACCCCTTTTGGACAGTGGCTAGGATTTTGAAAATGGTAAGTGATTTCTCGCTTTTGTACCTAAAAAGTTCGGTTTTTTGCTCATTTGGGTCTTGGTTTTTATGTTCAAAACTTGAACAAGTTTTGTTTTTGCTCATGTGGGTGTTTTGTTTTCAGCTCAAATTTGATTTTGGGGTGGTTTTGTTATGGATTTGGAGAAAATAAAAGAAGGGGATTTTGATGTTGGTTTATGCTTGGAATTTCAGGTAGTAGCTGCAGGTTCTAGTGTTGCTAAGCTCAACTTGAGAAAAGGGAAGGGTTCTTCTTATAATGTTATGAGCGGTGGTGATAACAGTGATGGAGATCTTTCCATTGTTAGTAATAACAGTGACAGTGAGTGTTGTTCATCATCAATGGTGGAGGTGGAAAGGGGTCCTTCATGTGTTTCATTCACCACTTTCAATATCTTGGCTCCTATTTACAAAAGGATTGATCCAAAGGTCTTGTCTTGTGCTATTTTCCCTTAGTTTTTAACATTTATGCAATCACTTGTGTCTTAATTTGTATGTTTTTTAACAGAACCAAAGCCTCAGGGAAAGTGAGTTCAGGTACTCCTGGTTGTCCAGGAATGAATGTATTCTGAATTCCTTGCTTGCTGAATCATCTTCCATAATGTGCCTTCAGGTAGCAATTTCTCTCTTTTCTTGGTAGAAAGTGTAGGAATTTTAAGTATGAGTAGTATTAGTATATGTTTGAGTCAAGATGTGATTTCTGGTCAATTTTGTGGTTTTAGGATTAATCCAATAATTTAGATATCCTTGAGTGTTGTGTGTGTGACTTATGATCCTTGTTTCATTTGTAGGAATTTTGGGTTGGAAATGAAGAACTTGTTCATATGTATGAGGAGAAACTAGGGGATGCTGGTTACCATCTCTTCAAGCTTGCTCGAACCAACAACCGCGGAGATGGTAAGTGTGTGTGAAAATGAAATTCATGGTCCATCTTGCTTAGATATTTGGATTGCTAGCATACTAGTAGTTAGTACTAAGTACCGATGTTCCATGCGTTTGAGGTTTTCCGATTTTTGTCATAATCTAAAGTATAAGTTTCTCCAAGTAAATCTGTTACTCTGTAGCTCAAAACTCATATCTACTATACTTTATGCAGGTCTTCTTACTGCTATACACAAAAAATATTTACATGTTGTGAATTATCGGGAGTTGTTTTTAAACGATTTCGGTGATCGTGTTGCTCAGTTGTTACACGTTCAGTCTATTGCCCCTGTTTCGCAAAACCAAATGGGAAGTCTTCACCAAGAGTTTCTTATTGTGAACACACACCTGTTATTTCCTCACAATTCAAGTCTATGTATAGTGAGATTGCATCAGGTATGTCCATGTTTTTCTTCTGATTCACATATGAATTTTGTTTTCAATCTTATCTTAGCTTTCACTGTTTTTGTAGGTTCACCAAATTTTGGAGCAAGTGGAATTGTTTCAAAAAGAAAACAAGCTGAAACCGATGCCTATTATACTCTGCGGGTGAGTTTATTGTTCGATTTTGCTGCAATGTTGGTATGCTTAACAGAATCAGGTTTCCTAATAGTGTGAACTTCAATGTTCAATCTAATGCAGTGACTGGAATGGAAGTAAGAAAGGGCATGTATACAAGTTTCTTAGGTCACAAGGGTTTGTTTCATCATATGACAGTTATGCAGATTCCCACAAGGTTAATATCTTACTAGTTCATAAATTCTTAAGCTTTGTTTTAGATTTTTGTTTTCATGTTTTTTTATTGTCTTGTTAATCCAGCAGTGGGTTAGTCACCGAAATCATAGAGGAAATATCTGCGGTGTCGACTTCATTTGGCTTTGCAATCCGAACCAACCACGGAAACCTTTGAAGACAAGTTGGGCCGAAGCTGTTTTTAGCATACTCAAGGTGAGTAATACTATGCTGCTTATAGGTTGATTTGTAAAATTTGCTGATGAACTTAGAGACTTAAAGGGTGTGTTTTCGGCTTATCTTGTCAGAAATTACTTCCTTCATTGAAAACAAAAAATCAATATTCACATATTTGGATAAATTGTTTTGAACAATTAGGATTTGAAAAGAACAAAACAAAACATTTCTCAGCTTTTGTTTTGTAGAAGCTGAAAAGTAGTAGCTTTTCAGAAAAATTGATTTTCAGCTTTTTAATTATATAGAAGATTTTAGTTTAAAAGTTATTTTGTCCAAACCAACTCGGGTTAGTTGAGTGGTTAGTTCACTCGTTTGCTTAGGCAAGTGTGGGATTTGAATCTCATCTTGTGTATGCAACAATCTATTGACAGATTAGTCCTTAAGCTTGTCGAGTCGGGGATACTGTGGGAATAAAAAAAATTACTTTTTCCTCAAGATGAAACAAACACACCTCTCCAACACATATCTGACAGACATATATTATACTATCCTTTTGATTTGTCATAGATTCATAATCATAGGACTCCCATTGTTGTAAAAAATTAATGAATCCTTGTGGCTCAAATGTGTATTATCCTTGTGGCTCTGAATATGACCTTTTTCCTTCGGGGATTTGATTTCAGTACCAGCTACGAAAAGCTTCGCTGTCTGAAGACGGTGCATTTACATTTCTGAAGGGCGACAATTGTGCCGATGCTGTGACATATCTTAGTTTCCATGAAGCATTGCGGCAGGTATACTTCACAATCTGCTAATATATGATAATGACATAGATATGAGGCAGTGAACTTAATCATTTATATGTTGCAACTGTTTTTCAGGTAAAATTAGTTGATGTGCCTAATGGATTATGCATTCAGCAGTTCCAAGATCTATGGAATCAAGCAGATGTTGATGGAAATGGGGTCATCGACTTCGAGGAATTCAAGGTATTTCACATATCTACGTTAATTACATGTCCCATTACCTGCAGGTGTTTTCTTTATCGCCCCAAATCCAAACTCATACCTGTCTTGCCTCACTTCAAGCGTGATCTTTCCTGTCTGAAATATAATCTATGACTTATGATTTATAAAAATGAAATACAAAGTACTAAAAATATCATGTAAGTTCCAAATATAATTAAAGTTATCACACTACAAATTCTAAGCAATGTTATAAAAGTTTAAATTCATCAAATCCGATAATCTATCTCAATCATTCATTTGTGTATATGTTTGGGATGAGTACGGGGCGGGGCGACCACTACCCATACCTGTCCCATATCCAAACAATTATTGTCAGGTATTGTCGGTATATGCTCCAAAATCCAGTAAATGGTTGAAAAACCCGTCTCGGTCTGGGCGGGCAGATCAGTTGGCTCAAATTGTCGTCCCTGTTCAGTATATATTTGATTGGTTTAGTTTAATATTGTAGAGATTTGTGTGGTTTAGTTTGATGTTAGATTGATTCTATATCTTTGACCTATAAGTTCTTATTGTGCATAATCTATGAATGTTAACAGACTTCCATAGTTGTGATATCCACCTTGAACATTACTTCTTACATAGTATCCGGTCCTCGTCATTTCGCTTCCTCGTGTCTATGTTCATCTTTGTTTCGGTTATGCATGTCTTCGCTCATCCGCAACCTTAAGCCGAAGCTGATGCCTTCATCCAATCTCTAATTCCATATGTTAATAAAACTGTGATATCTGACTTTTGCAGCAAAAGATTTGGAACTCTACATGTCCAGAGCCTGTATTGGAAAGCTTCAATGGTTGCATGGAGGATGTGAATGCGACGAATGAGCACGAAACCATCGGCTTTAAGGTGAAGAAGGCGATGTTGTTCCCTCGAGAAGTCGAGAGAGGACATTGGCCAGAAGAGTATTCTCTTTCAGATCATGCTAGGCTCACTGCTGTGTTTTCACCAGCAAAGATGAGATGTCATGGATCACAAAACTATAGCTAGTTACTCCATACTTTATAGTATCAATATAAGCTTTTGTTAGATTTTTCTTTTTCTTTTTTCTTTTTTAACTTTTAGGTTGTGGAAGTATATTATAGTGTATAGTTCTAAGAAAAATTATTTGTGTGTGGGGAGTCGGAAAAAAAAAAAGGTAGGAAAAATTTGTAATCAAATTTTGGTAAGCCAAATTTTTCTGGCAATACGGTGAAAATTTTTGCATTGTAAGAATTGTAAGAAAGGAATCTCTAGGCATGCCTTTCTTTTCTCTAATTCATCCCATTCAAATTATTAGTCTCAATTTTTTGTAAGAAAAAACAGAAACCTACTAGCATTGATATTTTATTGAGTTGTTGTTGGTAGTAATTAGTGGCTAAGAGAAAGGAGATTGAATTTTAGTCTTTTTTTGCTGAATATTAATTTTTGCCCTTTTGAAGAAATTTCAGGAGATATTTCTACTTTTGTCTCGTGTTGAGTTGAAAGACATTTTTATTTTGTCTCATGCCAAATTGAGAGATACTTTTTGTTTTCGTCTCCAGTTAACAGAAATTGAGAAAAGAGTAAAAAAGAAGAATTAACACTAAATATATTCTGGTTTAGCCACTAGGTACAATGTGGTCTATATTCAGTCTTCATCATAACAATGATAAAATTTCACTATGTTATCATAACATTACAAACACTAATTTCTCTTTAGAAATTACCCATTTCTATATGGGACAAACTCAAATTCTACATCCAATCTGAATTTGACTAGGACTCAAAACCTAGCTTTTAGCCGCAAAGTACTAATCCAACTTGCAATGGAATCCCCATAGGATCATGAATCACAACATACAGATATACAAAGAAACTTTGAAACATCTATGACTTTTTCTCTAATATTGATCATTGTCTTTTATCTCTCACTGGCTTTTTCTTATAAATCTCACCATATTTGCCTTTTATCATAAGACCCAGACAAATAATACTAAGAAAAAGAAACTAAAATAAAACTCATCTTTAATGAGAACTCTGTGCTTTCCACTTACTCTCCTTGATCTCAAGCTTTGGTCGTTCACCTTTAATATAGAAGGGAAAGCTTCCAAGGTTAAAACCCTAACCCAACAATTTTTTCTCCTACCACAGAGTAGTAGCGGCTTCAACAGAGAGAGATGAGAGAACCGAGGCTGATGCATGCAAGCTTACCTCATCTTTTTCAACCTTTTTCTTCAAGCTTCTTTAGTCTGGACCCTTGATCTTTACTTTGGTCTCAAGACTGAATTCGGACTCTTGATGAGCTTCTAACCCAGAGTAGTTTCAAGGTTTCCATATTTGCTTCTACTCTCCTAGAGGCTCAGACGCACTTTTTCTCTTGGTGAACAAAAATAGAAGTAAGCTTTTTTCAACTTAGATTTGCTTCTTCATCGAGGCAGATTATTTATTTTCTAGGCAAAAAAAATCTTGAAGCCTTTTTTCAAATTATACCTTCAATGACAAATACCTTTTTTGGCTATTTTTTGTGAACTTTACTTTTTCTTCTGTCTTCTTGTTTGATGGATTGAAGTGACCGAGACAAGAAAGAGGAGAGAATAGAAAAAAAACTTTAGTTAAAAGCATTGAATGGAATTAAAACAAATTGAATTTCTACTTCCATTTCTCAAGACATTAAATAATATGTAAGGTATTTAATACAATTAAATCAATTTAAATTTTCTCTTTTAATTACCAAAGCATAAACTTAATTGAATTGAGATTTGAAATCCATTAGTCCATGAGAATAGGTAACAGTATGCTTGAAGACTTGAGTCAATTGTTTCTCTCTTTAATTTATGATGGGTCTGGATGGATTTTTATTTCAGCCACTTGAATTAACTATGTGATGAGCTTATTTTTGTTTGGAAACCAAAAACGGGCTTCTATTTGCTGGCCCATTAGAAAATTAATTTTTTTTTTCTGCACACTAACAAAACTATCAAACAAACCATTGAAAATTATTTAAACATTTAAATATATTTAATAATATTTATTCATCATTTTTAATTTAAGTTGTCCCAACTCAACAATTGTGTATCAGTGTTGAACATATTTTATACGCTATATTTATTTGATGTTTTTCCCATGTGTGTTTCTTTTGTATTTAATTATGTTCTAATAAAAATTAAAATATATTTTCTGACACGTTTGATATATCTAAATATTGTTACAGTTTAATAGAAAATTATATTTTTTGACACGTTTCTTCATACTACATTGGGTGTGTTTGGAAAACTCGTTGGAAGGGAAGAAGCACGTTTAAATTTCTTGAAAGTTTCAACTTTTGGTTTGGCAAATTTTTTTCTCATGAACGCAGAAGTGATTCTGCTGCCAAAACCAGCGTTTACAAGAAGCAACTATTTTTAGCTTCTGCGTTTTCTTAACGGGCTTTTAGCCATAGATACTAATCTTTTATTTACTTTTTACCAACTTTATCCTTTATATATGTTATTGTATTATTTATAAAATTCTTGTTATTTCTATTTATATGAGCTCTAATTTTCTATTATTTATTATTTTTATTTTTTTAACTATTTGTTTGACATTATACACAAAAATACGATTATTGTGTTTAATTGCCAAACTAATTAATTGTTTAAACTAGTACTTTGTTCAGACTTTAGAGTGTCGGTTTTAAAAGATTTTATCTTATGATTATTATCAGGCGATTAAAAAATTTTCAGCAAAGTTCTAAGTAAAATAAAGAATGCAGTATCTTCTTTAGAAAATTATCTACCATAAAAGGTGTTCATATCCTGGTTCAAGGCAAAGGTCCAGGTCCAATTAAAAGGCCTGATCCAAAGGATTAAAGCCTAGCTAAGCGCCGCCTTTCACATAAGAAGTCGGTGCCACTCACGACTTGGTCTGAAGAGGTCGGATGTGAGATTAGCTGGCAGATCAACACTCATTCAAATGAGTAACCGTCCCTAAAATCTCTCTAACCGCCTCATAAAGCCATATCTTAACCTCCCCAAGATAATAGGGATGGTTAACACCCTAAAGATACGGCACTACACCAACGGTGGTTATGGGCTCACCACTATAAATACACTGACACCCCTCAGGTATCTCTAAGTCCAATACTCTCTAGACCTGCTCACACTCTTGCTAACTTAGGCATCGGAGTGTCTTTGCAGGTACCACCCCCCATTCACGCGCGAGCACAAGTCGGACGGAGTAGTTGCAGAATCATCCGGAGTCTTCCTCCTTCATACACTTGGGCCGCCAAACGCCATCCGTCGTATTAATCTCCGGTTACCCACCGTAACATTGGCGCCGTTGCCGGGGACCCGAGAGATCACTCAACGATGGCGGATAGATCCCATGAAGAAGGCCATGTGGAAACAGATTCTGAACAAGAGAATCTGGATGTGGGCAATGACAACGAAGACAATGACCAATACAGAGAGGGTACCTCTGGAGTAAAGAATCCGAAGGTAAATTCCTCAGATGGGCGCGAATCAGAAAAAGGCGGACCAGCCCACGTAACTGAACTAATGGGATTGGTCCATAGCCGCCTGGAGCAATTGGAACAAGAGCGGGAGATGCAAAAGGAAACCGAAAGGTACCTTAAAGAGGAGATGGAACGGCGAAAAGAGTTAGAAAGAAAACTCTTGCAGCTAGAATCCTCCCTCAAGAACTCCCGCGACGAAGGCGAAGATCAACTCCCGGGCGGAGAAGATCCCTTCAGCGAGGACATAATGAGGGCAAAAGTTCCAAGGAACTTCAAAAGCCCTGATATGGACCTCTATGATGGAACTACGGATCCAAAGCATCATCTTAGCAACTTCAAAAGTCGGATGTATCTAGCTGATGCCTCCGACGCTACGAGATGCAAGGCTTTCCCAATCACTTTATCGAAAGCAGCGATGAAGTGGTTCGATAGCCTCCCCCCGAGATCCATCACTAGTTTTGAAGACCTCTCAAGGAAATTCTTGATGAGGTTCTCAATCCAAAAAGACAAGGTAAAACATGCACCGAGCCTCCTGGGAATAAAACAGGAGGTCGGAGAGTCTTTACGAGCCTATATGGAAAGGTTCAATAAGGCATGTTTAGAGATTCAAGACCTGCCGACAGAGGCAGTAATAATGGGGTTAGTCAATG